>NW_026057584.1:10126128-10168882 GCF_023721935.1 Panthera uncia
TGTTCTTAAAAGAGGGACTCATTCTTAGAAATGTATACCTGAACAGACCCCTTTGGTGACTATCTACATGTACATGGTTTTCTTAAAAGCTGACGTACGTTACGAATTTGTTCATAGACTAAATCATTTGTAGTTCTGTTCAGGTCATCTGTGGGGTGATGGGCTATCACCAGCTTTCATGGAGTCTTGTTCCAACGTGATATTCAGATCTTTTCCTCTAAACACAGGCTTTGGTTTTCTACCCCATTGAAGAACAGACTTTGCCACAGACCACTTCTTATTTGAAACCAACCATGAGACCCTTGTTCTCTTGCCCTCCAGATGCCTGGAAGCCATCACAGTGCCTCTCTTTTCACAGAGACCCTCCTGGTCTGGGCTTCCTCACTTCAAAATGCAATGGCTCTTAACCACTTTTCTTGAATGATTTTAATCTCTCATCCCTTTGGCCCGTCCATCTGAAGGACCTCATGGGATGACCGCGTCACTATCATGACCTTATCCACTTGCTTGAGAACGATGACAATACTGGTCAGCTGTTGTAACAGCGGAGGAAAATGACAATGCCAGCGTTCCCGTGTCAATTTCATGGATTCATGCCAACATTAAAAAAAAAAAAAAGAAGTGTTGAAAAGTCAGGAAAAATCAGTACAAATACATCTTAGATTTCAAATGAAAAAAAAAATTATAAACATCTTAGAAAATATCCATTTGGCTGCTGTTGGCTCTCCCACCACTTTTCCTCCTAAGCTTCCGCCTTCTGAGGGCCCCGTCAGCGGATCAGCGGACTTTAGGGCTGCCTGCAGTTTTGCCGCCCTGAGTATAACTTTCAGAACCACAACCTCTGGGAAGTTCCTCTGCTCTGCCTGCTGCTTCCAGTAAGGTAGCGCTGGTTTTGATTTATTTCTCCTCCTGAATTCAGTCCTTTTCTCCAGTGGAGACACTCACTGCTTCCAAAGTCTCCTCTGGCCGTTGGCGTCAGCCTGTTGATGATGAAGCCTTGGGGGTAGAGGACAGACCTGTAGGAGCAGAGAATGCTTAGGGGGAGGGAGGAGGAAAGTGTGGGGTGGGGGGAGGAGAATCATAATTGGCATTTCAGCACCTAGAAGAAAGCATGGCGTATGCGGAAAGCTAGACTTGCAATCTCTTCTGTAAAAATAACAGTTAATATTTATTAAAGGTTGTTAGGGGTCAGACACTGTGCTAGGCACTTGACATACGCCATATGTTGTCATAATAATGGCTTTTCAAAGTAGGTCCTTGTTTGACAATAACGTGGCCATCAGAAATTTCCACGCTTGCTTACCTGATCCTGGTTTGCGATTCAGTAAGAGGTGAGCATGCACCTAAAGTAGGCCGAATGTCCTGCAAAAGTGCCCACACCGTGATAACCCCAAACTTGAACGTGTTTGTTATATGTTAGTTTCCTCAGTGCTGTAATAAAATAGCTCACATTTAGTGGCTTGAAACAACACAGAGTTATTGTCTTCCTGTTCTGGAGATCAGAAGTCCAAAATGGGTCACACTAGGTTCAAATTAAAGTGTTGCTAGGGACGACCTCCTTCCCAGGCTCAAGGGAGCCTGTTTTCCTTGATTTCTCCAACTTCTAGAGATTTCCCACATTCTTTGGCTCATGGCTCCTTTCTGCCTTCAAAGCTGGACAGGTCTTTCTTTTTTCTCATACACCATCACTGATGCTGACTCTTCTTCCTCTTTCCTTCATATTTAAAAGACGCTTGCTGGGGCGCCTGGGTGGCTCAGTCGATTAAGCTTCCGACTTCGGCTCAGGTCATGATCTCAAGGCTTATGGGTTCGAGCCCCGCGTCGGGCTCTGTCCTGACAGCTCAGAGCCTGGAGCCTGCTTCAGTTCCAGTGTCTCCCTCTCTCTCTGCTTCTCCCCCACTTGCACTCTGTCTCTCTCTCAAAAATAAATAAACATTAACAAAATAAATAAAAGAATAAAAGACCCTTGGAATGACATTGAGCCCACCTGGATAATGTAGGATAATTTCTCTACTTTAAGGTCAGCTGGGTAACAACCTTAACTCCTGCTTACGTTGTAATATACTATAGCCACAGGTTCTGGGGGTGAGGATGCGGACATCTTTGTGGGGGGATATTCTGCCTATTGTACTACATTGCATTGCAAAAGGATTTTGCAGATATAATTAAGATTATGAACCTTAAAATAGGAGGATTTTCCTGGACCATCTAGACAGGCCAACTGAACCAAAGGAGGTTCTTTTTTTTTTTTTTTTTTTTTTTTTTTTTTTTTTTTTTTTTTTTTTTTAATTTTTTTTTTCAACGTTTTTTATTTATTTTTGGGACAGAGAGAGACAGAGCATGAACGGGGGAGGGGAAGAGAGAGAGGGAGACACAGAATCGGAAACAGGCTCCAGGCTCCGAGCCATCGGCCCAGAGCCTGACGCGGGGCTCGAACTCACGGACCGCGAGATCGTGACCTGGCTGAAGTCGGACGCTTAACCGACTGCGCCATCCAGGCGCCCCAAAGGAGGTTCTTAAAAGCAGAGGACTTTCTCTGGCTGGAGTCAGAGAGATGTGGTAGAAGGGAAGGCATTAAATGGCAAATATGGTTTCTGATTCCCCTTGTGTAGTGCTGCAGGGTGAATCTTTCTGTTTTTAACCATCTCTGTTTTGCCCAAGGGCTATCGTGGGTCTCCTTTGTCCCTCTTACAAGTCCAAAGTCCAGCTTCCAAATTTAGAAGTTAGAGTTCATCTGTCCAACCTTGGATCCTGTATCTGATGATGTCTAGTCAGTCTCCCTGCTGTGTTTCTTTCTGGGTTCCCCCAGGTTTTACATTCTTGCTCTATTCTCTGTTTCGATTACTTGTCTTTCCTCAATGTCTCAAATTCCTCCTCATCTTATAAAGTTAAATTCAAGTCACATCTTTTTCCATGAAGCTCTGGAAACTCTGGCTGCTGTGCCTATTTCTCCCTAGAGCATTCATAATCTTTGACATATCGTGTTCAACTTATTTATCAGGCACCGTACATTATTTTCTGGGTGTGAATAAAGACGTTTTCCTGGATCTCCCAACACAAGGTGCCATAGTTAATACTCAATACATGTTTGCTGAATGACTAACTAAAAGTGATTCTATAAAAATAAATGAGGCATATGCTTGAGTAGAGGTTTCCTCATTATACAGTGGTCATCAAAAATCTAGCATATTGGGTACTTTTGATCACCAGGACTTTAAGACCTTCCATTTTTAAAAAGTTTGTTTATTTTGAGAGAGAGAGCGTGCACACTCATGTGCGAGTTGGAGACGGCCAGAGAGAGAGGGGGAGAGACAGAACCCCAAGCAGGCTTTGAACTGTCTGCATGGATCCTGATGTGGGGCTCGAGCTCACGAACCATGAGATCGTTATCTGAGCCGAAATTAAGAGCTGAATGCTTACCCGACTGAGCCACCCAGGCGCCCAGACCTTCCATTTCTGTTAATCCTTTTTCTCGTCTTGGTCCCCATCGCTGACACTTCTACACCTGCCTTCCTCATGTACATCTAGAATTAGTAAGTGGTTCAAAAACCCTTGTGACAGCCTGCCAGCCGGCCTGACACCCTCTGAACATTCCTGTTATTGCAGAAGCTGTTCTCACCCTCATGCTCTCCCTGCGCTTCTAAAATCTGTCATTCCGGCTTTGAGCAAGCCATCTGATTAGAATAATTTTCATTATGTCATGAAAAACTGAGAGGCAGTTTTGACCATTTTGGGTTTTTTTTTTTTTTGTTTTGCAACAAAGATCTTAATTCATAGGTTTAACTGAAGGACTGTGGTTTGTGAAGAAATCTAGTGTCTTCTCTTTTTGCCCTTCCTGCCCGTACGAGATTCTCGGCCCTTCCCATCTGAAACACTTGTAGCTCCGCTCTATTGATAAACAGAGCACACCTTTGTTTTAGGGGCCGTGTGATGATATGATGATATCGAAAGCCAGGTTTAATACACCTACCCTCGGTCTCAATTCAGAGTGCTTCTCCGCTGCTTTAGTTTGCATGTCACACTTCACCTACGTTTCCCAGCACTTTTTTTACTTACACGTGTGATTAGATACATACACACGCCTATGTATGGATTACTTGCGTGCGCGTTGATATGTTTTGGTGGCGTGTGGATGGCGAGGTTGGAATGGGGGGGGGGGGGTGGGGATTAGGAGACACAACCCCTGACTTCCATTGCCGTGTCCCCAGCTGAGGATGTTAAAGAGGAGTCGTGGGCCGGGGGGGTTTATGTAGAAAGGCGTCCCACGTCTGGAATGTTGAGACGCCTCCGTGGCGGCATACGTCTTTCGACCACACACATGTATGAGGGAGACCTGACCAAGTTTGGAAGCCGATACCGCTTGCTTTGGAGCCGTGGACGTTTGGGTTTATTTCTGGCTCTGTTACTTGATCAACTGAGTGACCTTGGGCAAGTACTTGGCTTGAAGGGTCAGAGAGAATACAGGTTGAACACTTGGGACATGGTAGGTGTTAAGAAATTGGTAGGCATTGTTTTGTCCCAAAGGCCGATGTGATATATTCATGTGATGTTATATCCCCAGGAGGAGGGGAGCATCCAAATGTGCGAATTACAGAGAAGGCCAAGTGTGGGGCTTAGAGGAGAATTTTCTGTAGACCAAAAAGGTAGCTTGAGTCTGAATTTACTGGGTTAGGGGCTGTGTGCTTCACTTTGAACTACGTGGTCTGGTTTGGCCTCATTGGCTCTCAGTGGACCGAGAGCCTGCTGCAGTTTCCCTGGTCCTGTGGCCCACCGTCAGCAGGTGATGTGGATGTGGATGTTCTACATTGTTCCTGACACTTGGTAGTTGTGTTTTTCTTTCTTTCTTTCTTTCTTTCTTTCTTTCTTTCTTTCTTTCTTTCTTTTAATTTTTATTTATTTTTGAGAGAGAGAGAGCAGAGGAGGGGCAAAGAGAGAGGGACAGAGAGAATCCCAAGCAGGCTCCAGGCTCTGAGCTGTCAGCACAGAGCCCGACGTGGGGCTCAAACTCACGAACTGCGAGATCATGACCTGAGCCGAAGTCGGACGCTTAACCGACAGAGCCACCCGGGTGCCCCAGTAGTTGGGTTTGTGCTGGAACACTGTTTGGGGTGAGAACTCAGTGCCTCACATGGTTGTGGTCCCCTGTTGCCCGGGAGCCCGTCTTAACAAGATAAGAGGAGTTTGGTGATTTGCATGATTATTTAATGGGAAGGTATGGAGGACACTGTTTAGTACTTTTTAAAACTGCTAAGTACTCATTGAAACACAGAGAAACAAATCAAGAGAAATGATAGTATATTGTACATATGTATATATGCACAGGAAGGTATACATATATATTTATGTTTCTAGAGTTTAGGTGTTTGTGTGTGCAAAATGTATCCCTTTGGAAATTATCATGTGCTAGATTTTGAAAAGTAGACTGCAATTTGATACAGAAAGTGAACAAATGAACTTTTTCGTCCCCAGTAACTCACACCAGACTTCACAAGCAGATATTGCAAAGCCCCAAGGGCAGCAATAAATTCCTCTTATTGATTTAAATCCAATTAGGGTCCAAGCTTGTGAAACACGTGTTGAAGTCCTATGGCTGACAAAGCAGATGACTAAGGGGGCTTTACACCAAAGGGGCTTAGAGAAATTATTCACACAGAAACTTCCAATTGTAAAAGAGATAAACAAGCTTTGCATCTGAGTGATGTTTAATCTGAGTGTGCAGTAAGGGCCAAGAACGGTTCATACTGCAAAATGCAGGGCTTACTAAAGAATTTCAGCACTTGAAAACCCCTGCAGTCTCTGCTTCACTGATCAAGGTTTATTATTTTAGTCTATCTCCCTTCCTTCCCCCCTTCTTTCCTTCCTTCCTTCCTTCCTTCCTTCCTTCCTTCCTTCCTTCCTTCCCTCCTTCCCTCTCTCCTTCCTTCCTTCCTTCCTTCCTTCCTTCCTTCCTTCCTTCCTTCCCCCTTCTTTTCTCTTTCTGATACTGAAGTGCAATATGGTATCTGCTTTTGGTATCAGATTACAATTCCGAACACCTTTCTTTTCTGCAGATAGATGTAAAACTCCTTGACCTGTATTAGGAATGATATTCTCTTTTAGATTGGCACCCCTTTCTAGGCCACGGTTGGACATTGCAATTACTCAGAGAGGTGTATAAGCACTGAATTAAAATGTTAAAAACGTATCAAATGCTTCGATGTACTGAGGCGATTGTTTCCCTTCGTAAAGTCCTAGCAGAGCCTTCTCCCAGCATGCCTTGTGTCTTTATAAAAGCCTTAATATGTACCATATGTGTAAATAGAGGAGCTAAATAAAACTTTATAGATCACCTGGGTGAAATTATTGAGTAAGACATCTGCCTGGAGCCAAGTTCAGATGCGCTTTTTGTAGGATCAGTGCGTCATATGTAGGCTACATGAAGCAAAGAGGGTTCATGTCTGAAATTTGGAAGGTGAACTAAAGCTCCACCCCAAAGAAGAGCGACATATGGAAGAAGTCAGGTAATAAAAAAGAGGTGCCCTCCTGCAAGTCTGTGGATTTGAGTTGACTGGTGGAATGTTTTCATACGAAGGAAAGTATGTAACTATTTATCACCATAAACTGATTGTAACATTGTTTTTAAACATTCCCTTTGAATGGGACGACGCAAGGACATCCAATCACCTTGCAAGTTGGGGTAAAGATAATTGTGATGTACAGCTATGCAGCGTGGAGTCTAGGAGGCCATATAGCCTCAAGGTTAGCTCGTAGGCAGCATTGCAAGGTGAGGTGGAACTGTTGGAGAGCTTGTGTTGGGGGGGTGGGGGGGCAAAGGGTGGGCTTTATTGCCGATCTTCATTCGTTCATTCATTCACAAATCATTCTTCAGCTTCCCTTGTGAGTCACAACTTGTGCTAAACACAGAATATTAGTGATGGCCTTAGGCTATCCTAGATGACTTTGAGACTAGGCTAAAAAGAGAAGTCAGCCGGCCATTTCTCCACTATTCCACTTTGATGAGCCTCCAGGCCATTAGCCTCCAGAGTGCTGGTGTTTCTCTGAGATAAGGTGTATTTCCCACGCCAAATAATGTGAAGGACCAATAAGGGATAGTTTCTGTCCTCAAGAATTCTATTTTTAACAGGCTTCAAAACTCCTGTTTTGCATAAGCCTAAGATATTTCTCATGGTAAAATTTCAGGCACCGACAGATCGTATTCCTGGGTATAAAGGGATCTTAACCATTAGTCATTAAGATCATTTTAGAAAAATGACTACCGACATGGTTTTGATAGACACCTTTTTGTTTAAATGTGAAAGAGTGTGAAAATCTCTATCCATATATGTTTCCTGGATGTTTATAAATTGCATACACACACACACACACACACACACACACACACACACACAAAGGGAGTATGTGCTCGTTAAAGCAGAAAGCTTACCAAGATAGTAGCCCCACTCAGACATTTGTTGAGACTCCTCAGTGTTTTGCCATTAGATCTGTACTTGTATTTGCCATGTGTATGCACATCTTAAATAGTAAGTGTAAAATTTAATAAAATCTTTTTGTGATTATGTTATTTGCTTAAATATATATGAGCAATGGAATGTAGGTAAGCATAAATATAAATTGTTACTAACAGTTGGACTGTTGTGGACTTAATGATTCCAAGGATTTGGGTGATCTTAGATCTTGGAATACCTGATTCGCAGGGCCCTGCCCTTATACATAACGAGGGCAAGAGGACTATGACTGCTTCTAATGGAAATGCTTCTAACAGTGGCTCAACAGGAGGGATACAGCTGTTCACGTGACAAGTGTAGCCACGAGTCGTTGTTGGTATTGGTTTGATTAGTTCCTTAACTACGTCATCAGAAATGCGGGTTCTTTCTTTCCATCTGTCTAGCCTATTGGATTTGGTCTGCAGACTCTCATCCTCATATGTGTGCCTTTTGGTTGAGAGGTGGGGGCTGTACCCCCACGTCACCAACTTATGGCCAAATATGGGGAAGGCACAAGGTGAGCTACCTTTGTGAGGAAAATGCAAGGTTTCCCCTGGAGTCCCCAGTGGAGCTCTGCTCGCATCTCACTGCGTGGCATTGTGTCACAAGCCCACTAAGGCCGTCTACCATTTCCGGCCTCTGGAGAGGAAGGCTCAGGTGAGAAGGAACGGAACAGGGTCCTCAGCATCCGTATGTTGTAATTATTGCTCCTGAGCTGCCATCAGTGAAAACGTAGATGTGCACAGTTCATCGGATGAAGCGCTTTGACCCAATGCTGTCCCGGAGAACTTTCTGCGATGATGAACGTGTTCACTCACCTGTGTTGTCCAGTACTGTGGTTGCTGGCCACATGTGGCCCTTGAGTCCTTGCCACGTGGCTTGCTGTGACTGAGGCACTGATTTTTATCAAACGTGTTTGGTTTTAACGAATTCAAATGTAAATCGTCTCGTGTGGCGGGGCAATGTGTCAACCATGCTGGACAACACAGATTTGAGCGTGAAACCTATGGCAATAATTTTGAGGAGCAGTGTTGACATTTGAAAGATGAGGCCCTTTTGTTGGTTAAGTGTGATTTTATAAAAATGGTTATTTCCTCGCGTGTAGGTCTTTCTTTTGTAGTTATGTATTGAGTTGTGCTTCATTAAGTCAGCCCAAAGGTCAGTTTCTCCGACCAAGCACAGATTTCTTTGAAAGAAAATTTCTACTCTCCAGATTCTCTTATCGTTAAGAAAACATGATGCCACTGCAAATTTAAAAAAAATAATAAAGCCGGAGACACTCTGGTTTTGTCTACATCAGCACTATTGCAGTTACTGTGGAACAAAATCATCCTTAAAGAGGGTCATTCCAACAGGGTAGCTCCTGTTATATGCTGTCGTATGAACTGTAAATGTTTCCTTCCCCTCCTAGCCCCAAATGGCCCCAGCTTCTGAAATGTATGAATTTATTTTGGATTTAATTTTATTCCGGGCAAGTTTCATGAGAAAGAAATATCAGAGGAGACGGGGGAGTTTTTAGTGTTAGGAGTCCTCCCGGTTCTGATTTCCTCGTACATGTGGGTGTTGGTGAACGTTCTGGCAGTGCTCTCTGGCCGGAGCTCCGGTGGGATGAACTTGTCCAAGCTGGAAGAGTACAGAGACCTCAAATATGCCAATGGGAACCATCCCTGGCTCCCGGGGTCTATAGTCTTGGGTGGGGTCATTTGGAAGGGGGAAGTATCATCAGTGCTGAGTTTTGTCAGCAGATGTGACAGCAGCAAGTTCAGGGTCTCCTCCAAATCAGAATGTTCATGTTACTTTAAGGTTCAGCAACAATGTATCCTTAGCTTTCTGTGGGCTTGAGAACACAAGTGAGGAAATGTTCCCATGTGGAAATTCTTAAAAGCAACTGTTAAACTAATTCTAGAAGGTATGAGCAGTGCTTTCCTTTTGACTGGGCCACAGACGTAGGTGGGATGTGGACCCTGCCACCCAAGTGTCAGACTTATAGTCCTTGAAGGGCTGTGAAGAGTTTGAAAACTCCGGGCTGAAAACAGATGGCATGCTCAGAGGATTAACTGAGGTGACTTTAAGAACAAAACTGTAGGGGCGCCTGGGTGGCTCGGTCGGTTAAGCGTCCGACTTCGGCTCAGGTCACGATCTTACAGTTTGTGGGTTTGAGCCCCACATCGGGCTTTGTGCTGACAGCTCAGAGCCTGGAGCCTGCTTTGAAATCTGTGTCTCTGCCCCCCTCCCCATCCCTCCCCATCTTGTGCATTCTCTCTCTCTCTCTCTCTTAAACGTAAATAAACATTAAAAAAATTTTTAAAGCACAAACTGTCTATTGAAGCGTGAATAGGACAGAGTTAAGGGGATGCATAGGAGATAATGAAGCACCAGAAACTAGCATCAGTGGGATGCCTTCAGTCCTGAAAAGGGCAGTGGAGCCCAGAGGCTGCCGGGAGAGTGGTGTCCAGAGGTGGTTGAGAAAATCCGCGGGGAGCATCCTGGGCCCGGAAGAAGGTAAGAAAATAGATAATATTCCAGTGGCCTCTTGTTTCCTTCCTGCAATGCATGGAGGGTAGAGAATAGCTCTTGAGGGTCAGTAAGAATAACCAACACGTTATGGCGTTATGGAAGTTTTCCAGTGCTGCTGTGTGTATACAGGCTGACAAACACACGCACACACATGAGCCAACTCCATCCTCGTGATGGTCTCCATTTCACTCAGAAGACTGAGCTCGGGCAGGTCATGCAAATTTCCCTGAATCTAACACTTGGTCAGTGACCAAGTCATGAGCATGAAGTATTGTCAGACTCTGACCTCCCAGCTCTTAACTTCTGTGCTGTGAGAGGGGCTACGGAGATGTAATCGAAATCGAGAAAATATGGAAACCAAACCTTATGGTAACCATCGTAATCATAATAATGGGAAGAGCGTCCCTGCCTTACATTTCCAGACATTATTATAGTTGACCCTGATAATAGTCTTGGGAGTTTAAAAGGTTAGGTATTATTATTCTCATTTTACTAATGAAAAATAGCAAAGGTTCAGGCCAAATGACATGCTACAAAACAGTAACTCAGAGCTGACATTTGAATATAGGGTTTTTAAATTTCTGAATCCATTAGTGAGGCCAATAGACTCTGTTGTTAATTAGAAAATGCTGGCTACCTGACAGCTTAATTAAATTGAGTAAAAAAACCAAACCCAAACAAACATGTTATATAGATATTCTGCTTGAATATCAGTCCCTATTTTGCCTCGTGGGTCACTATTTTATTTTGTCCATATTGAAAAGCCCACAGTGATGGTCTGTCATAAAACAAATGGATAAATAACATGTGACTCAGACACAAGAGGAAGGAAAATAATATTTAAATACATGTCTGTCAATTTCTAAAAGGAAGTTGGTTTAAAATTCATAGGATACATCAAAAACCAAAATTAATTCCAGCTAGGTCCAGGGTTTGATAGGAATGCATAATTTATGGAGGGAGAGCAGGAGATAGTGTGATCTACGCGGCTTATGTTACCGGGTGTTAGGCTTACTGAATGGCAGACTCCGTGGAGGGGCTTTAAAAATGTTACTCCTTGTTTCACAGATGAGAGAACTGAGGCCCAGAAACCTGCCGTGCGTGGCCTGGGCCCGTGGCATGTGTAGCTTAGGCCTCATTGTTCTGACTCCAGATTCAGTGTGGTTAACCATCGGGTGTCTCAGGATTGTCTTCATCCGGACCATTGGAACACCCCCACGTAAGACATTAGCACTGTCTTTTCTGGAGGACCCGTTAGAGTGCCCCAAAATGAACAACAGCATAGCTAGAAGCAAGCAGCAAAGCAAACCAGGACCATGTTTGCATGAAATATGGCAGTCAAAGGGTTAAATTTTATGGCGAGTATCGTAACTGATGTCTAAGAAACACCACATAGACCAACAGGCATGGAATATGCGTAAACATTAGAATATGCTTAGTAAACACATTTGAAAAATTAAGCTTATTAATAATAAAAGAAATGCAAATTAAAATAATAATGAGATGGTATTTTACATGTTTCCAATGCATAATGGTTTTCTTGTTTGTTTTTAAGACCAAAGCTAGGGAAATTAGCAGTCCTTGGTGTGGCAGCTTTGGAATTTGTGCAGCCTCTTTGGAAAAGCAATTTGGCAACAATTATAACGAATCATAAAATTTCCACACCCTTGACCCAGCAATCCCCCTCCTGGGAATTTATCCTGAGGCAATTATTCAAAAGACAACGAAAGCCATGTGTAAGAAGAAAAAAGTCATTGCAGTAATGTTTATGATAGTAAAAAATTGGAAGCCGCCTAAAGGTCCCACAACAGGGAAATGATTCAGTAAATTATGTGTTTGTATAACCATCAGCTTGATTATGAAGCTATACAGTAATAATATAAGGATACTAATGATGTTCAGTGAAAAAGGAGTGAAAATTTATGTTTATGCCGTGCCTTTAACTGCAGAAAAGTCCACATACAGATTAGCACTTGCGAGCCAACACTGCAGAAAGATAAAAAGAACGGACATGACATGATGGGGAGACTAGCGGCTCATCTCAGCCTGTGTACCCGTGGGTGTTTATGGCACTGGCTCGTGGAGTTCTGAGTGTGTGAAGAGAACCGATCCAAGATCAGGCTGGGAATAGGTACATTGCAGCCAAGTTGGGAGAAGTTTCAGATACCATCTTAAAAGAGTTTGAACTCGGTCCTTTGAAGCACTGGGAAGGCATTGCCGATGTCCTGACCATATTTATGTTTGGGGAGCTCTGATAGCACAGAGAGCTTCAGAACAGGGGGGAGGCACTCAGGGCGATAGTGGCCTTGGGGTAATGAGAGCCTCCATGGGGTCTGGCAGGGAGGGGATGGCGGTGGCGGAGGGAGCAGCCCCAGAGAAATGTGGGAGGCGGATCACCAGCATGTGCCAAGGGCTTGGGTGTAGGAATGTGGGAGAGAGATGGGAGGAAGGGATGCTGCTCTCTGAGCCTAGACAGGGCGCCATTAGACGGATGGGCAGAGAGGGCTCCGTTTTGAATATGTCGGCAATACGGTTGTTATGAGTCATCCCATAGTGCCTTCCACAGACAGTTGGAATTGTCTTATCCTTGGAAGGGAGGGAATGGTTGGTGGTGGAGGTTGGGTGTGTTGGCTTATGGACATAGCTGAAGTTGGAAGGATAGCGGTTGCCCAGGGAACATTGGTCTCAGGAGAAAACGGGTCAGCTGAGAGCAGAACCCTGGGAAAGTCCAAGGGTAGGGACGGTTGTGAAGAGAAATTGTTGGAGCAGTTGGAGGCAAGTGTGGAAAAGGAATGAGGAACGGGTCTTAAGAGGGAGGGAGTGGACAGGAAAGCTGAACAGGGCTGCGAGTTGAGAAGGTGGAAGTCCCATGGGAGGCCTGTGGTTGGATCATTGGATCTTGGACAGGTCAGGTTCCAGTGGAGTGAGGAGGGATAATTCCAGATAACTGTGGGGGCGAGAAACTCAAGGGAGAGGATGACTCTAGATTGCTCAAGACTCTAAGAAGCTCAAAGATAGAACGTCCAGCTCTCCCTGTTTACCCGGGACTTGGGGCATTCTCAAGATGCAGAGTGCTCAGTGCCTCGGTTAGGAAATCCTGGGCCAACCAGGACAAGTTGGTCACTCTACTAAAAAATGTGTAAGCGAAAATATCTGTTCTTTAAGGGAGGTTAAATCCGTGTGAAGCTACCAGCTGTGTATACATAATGCTGTTAAGTAGCAACGCAAGGGAGCAAGTCTATGCTGAACTGCCAATGTGGTGGGATAGAGAGTTTGGGAATATTTTTGAAAATATTTTTGGGTTCAAGCAATCTGGTGAAATTTGGGGAAAAATAAGTTGTTTTTCTTTTTAATTTTTAGTTAAAAAAAAAGAAAAAGTCAAGCCAAAGTGGCACCGTAAAACTGAAGGAAGTAAAGCCCTAGTGTAAACACTGACAGTTTTAAACTAAATGGCTTCCTTATTTGACTTTTCCGATTACTGTTTTATTTATTTAGTTTTAATTTTACACCAAGGCAACTAAAAAAACCTGTAACAACACCTCATTAATTTGCATTAATGGGGAAGTGGTGTCCTGTTGGATATGTGAAAGCTCTGAGTCTAAAGACACAGGGTGCTAACAGACCCTTGGTCTCAGGAAAGACTGAAGTCATCTACTGGACATATGGAACCCTAGTTTGCCAGCCTGGGTCTGACTGCTGCCGCCTGCTGGCGGCTGGAGTCCCCCCATCCCCCTCCCCACCGTTGGGTTCCCCAGCCTCACTGCCTGTCGGTTCACTGGAGAGTATGGGCCGTTGGGTGTCCAAATCCTGTGGGCTTGGGGCCAACTTCCGGCTCTCCCTGACTCGTTTTCCTCATTGGTTGTACAGCCTTTTGTTAGAATCAAATACAACGTGTATGAAGCAAAGATGCCTCTCTGTCTGGGGCTCTGTCATTTGGCCACTGGCCACTTGTGAGTTCTGTACAGGTCGCCCGATATTTCTGGGCCTCCTTTTTCCTGTTAAAGAGGTTTCAAGACATTGTGGGGTTTAAAGTTGATCACATACATGGAGTGATTTGTGCAGTGTCTGACCCACATTTTTGTTCGGTATTAGCAGTTGTGGCCCACTGCTTATTAGCCACATGACCTTAGGCAGGTCTCTCCCCTCTATTTCCTTGTCTATAAGAAAAACCCTGAATGAGATGATCTCTTTGGTCCCATCTGATGATTCTCTTTCTCTCTCTCTTTTTTTTCATCCGATTCTTGAATAACACATTCCCTAATGCTCTTTGAAGCTTGGACTGAGATTAATAATTGCGTCTGTGATCACATTTATGTGATGAGAGGAGACAACTGACTTTAAGAGATTTCAGTTTAACACATCCTGACATTTGAAATGAGAATTCAGGTGAGGGAGACTTTAGGAAGACTGCAAAGAACAGAGTGTGGACCAAGAGACGTTAATCCGACTCTATTGAAGATCCGTAGAGGGATTCTGTCGAGCAAATCCATCTATCGGGCACAATTTGGGCTTAGTGGTTTGCATCCCTGCGTCTTTCCGTTCCTGTAGCTCCTTCTCCGCTTCTCAGTCTGGCTTGTGTCTTTGGACCACAGCCATCTGTCCACTCCCCGCCTGTCCCCTGAATCCCAGGGCTCCAAACCTGGCCTCTGTTTATGGAACCCGCTTCCGTAGCGGGCCCGTCTACTCTGTCCCAGACCCTGGACATCCAGGCTGTCTGCCCCTCCATGCTCTGAGACCTGTTCTGCACCAGCCTACCTTTGGTCAACACTGTAACCCTCCACGTTGTTGCTAACCCTGATCTGGTCTCTTCCCTGCCTTGTTCGGTTACCGCCTCAGCTGCTTCTTGGTTCCATTATTGACTTCCAAAGCATGTGCAGCAAGAGGTACCCTGTGATTACAGCTTGTACAGCTCGACAGCGTATGGACACGAGATGAATGAGAATAAGAGGAAATGGGACAGGAGGATATTGTCATTGATTTTTCTTTTTTATGTATCTTTTGTTGTCGTGATTTTTTTTTTAACTTTTTTTTTTTTTTTTTTTTTTTTTTTTTGCTCAGGAAGCAAATCTCCGAGGAAGTTCATTTCAGGTATAAGAATTTCATGAGACAATCCACGCCAGTCTATGTCATGGCTTTTGTGTTACTATTTGTTTTTCAAGCACCTGCTATGTTCCAGGGCCCTGTCTCTTGTCCCCTTTTGGCGACCAAGAAGGAATTAGCACTTTAGTGGAAGAAAGAATAATAATTAGGTACCGAAAATAAAAGGCTATTGTAGAGGTATATACAGATGCTTTGGGGTGCACAGGGGTGGAGACAGCCGATAATAGTCTTCAGTGGAGTTTGGAGAATATTCCCAGAGGGAGTGACATCTGGGTTCACTCTTAAGGGCCTTCTAGGTAGAGGAAACAGCAAAAAGGCTTGGAGGAGTGAAGGACTTCTTAGTATTTTGGGGTGACTGGAGGGTCCATTAGTGGAATTGCAGAACGAAGCTGTAAAGACAGAGCCGGGACTGTGTTTAGAAGTACCTGGGGACACTAGGATAAGGAGACGGATAGTGACAGGGAGTTATTGCAAAGTCTGAACGAGTTATGTCTGAATTAATGCAATTTAGCAGCGAGGATCTTGGGAAATACGACTTGGTAGTGGATGCTGGGTGTCTCCGTGTCATTTGAAGCCAGCGATCCCGGCTCCTCTCCGCAGCTGTCAACCATATATGGCCCTGACTGTCTTGGCCCTTGGGCGGAGTTTCATCTTTTCTCCAAATCCTCTCTGTTTTCAGGTGCGGCTACTCCTTGCCTCCTTCCCCCATTCTCTGACTTGGAGTGAGATTAAGGAATCTTGTTCACTTCAGAGCCAGGGCCGAAGGAGAGGCTTTGAATAGTTCACTTCTGACTGTATTTCTTCTCAGTGCTATTTTCTCTCCAGAAAGGCACTATCATTAATTAAAGCAAAACAAACAAAAGCTAATCCCAAACAGCTGAGCTTCATATTTTCAGAGACCCGTAAACCTCATCAGCATAAAAGAAATTAAATTTGGAGCTTACCTCGTGCAGACGTTCATTTTGATGGAGTGTTCCATGCTTTGCTTTACTATCTGACATAGAGTTTTCTGGAGTTATCCCAGAGCTCTGATGGGTTTTCCTGTAGACCCTGGGTAGGAAGGGGCTCTGTCCCCAGGAGGCTGTGCCAGTAGAGAAGCTAACGAAAGCAAGGGACACTTGTGGCTCAGAGACTGGAATCTGGACTTCTGAACTCTAGTTGTTCAGTGCTATTATCTATTTAAACTTGAATCTATTTGTACTTGAGCTCTGTACATTTCACACTATGTAAATTGTAGCTCAGTAAAAAATCTACATAAAAATAAAGTTGTTTATTTAAAAAAAAATCTTGTAAAAAAATGGCAACTTAGAGGTGCCTTTTCAGGAAAGGACTTTGAAAATCAAAGGGATGATGACAGTAATAACAGCATTTGTGGCTTTGGGTCAGTTACTTCTGTCTGTGTATAGGTTTCCTCATTTTGGAAAGTGGCCTGCTACGCTTTTGATTTTATTTCTGGATCTTGTTTCTGGTTTATTGTCCCTCCATAGTGGAAGAGTATTTACTAAATAGTTTGCAAAAACTAAGGAGTCAATAGCAGCGAGTGTCAGTTACGTACTTTTTAAGCATTTGATAGCTTACTTGCATGTTTTTTGAAAGATCCAAACCTAAGGCTTTAATATGCTGATTATTCGACTCTTAGCGTCTTCCTCAGTTTACCCACCTTTTCTTCGGGTCCTGTGATTATTTAGATGCTGGCCATCTTGGTGTTGGAATATTCTTGGAGCGGGGGAGGGGAGAGGAGTGGGAGATGAGATGTACTGTGGGTTGCTCTTAGGGGAAAATGTTCAATATATCGTAAGAAAAAAAGGAAACTGTAAGATAGTAATTAGGTATGGTCACATTTGTGGAAAAAAAGGAAACAAAAGTCTCTTCAGGCTTCTAACCACATTGAGAATTTCTAGAACGAGATGCAAAAGTGAAACCACAAACGCAAACCAAACAACAACAGAAACCCTGCTGATAGTGATTGACTCTGGGATTTGACATTGAAATTCAGAGAATGGGGAGGGTCTTCTGTATTTCACCATATGCCCTTCTGTGTGAATTCAATTTCCTTTTTTACCCCAAGCATGTGGATCTTTAGTGATAGGAAAACTATTTAATAAAAAACCTCCATTCTTTCCCATTCTCTGATAATGTCTTCATCCTACCCGTATCTGATTCTAGAATTCTACTTTTTAAAATCCTAAATGCTT
Source organism: Panthera uncia (assembly GCF_023721935.1). Classification (NCBI taxonomy): domain Eukaryota; kingdom Metazoa; phylum Chordata; class Mammalia; order Carnivora; family Felidae; genus Panthera; species Panthera uncia. The sequence continues at coordinate 10,143,425 of NW_026057584.1, forward strand.
GTAGATTTGTTTTTAATCAACCACAGCTTCAATTGCCTTCAAATATACTTCTTAGGAAGTAATTACATTTTGATCGACTTGCCCAGACAGCTCACTAGACTCTTGACAAGAGGAATGGTCAGCATTTGAGAACAACAAGATTATTCCTGGTGGGGGAATCCATGCTCCAGGTTCTGAGTCAAGAGCAGTGGTCAAGAAAGTGGATTCCCAAGTCAGATGGCTTGGATTTATTTATGTCTTGGCTCTGTTACTTGCTAGAGATATGCCTTTGGGCAGATTTTTTTACCCTCCTTCAACTTCTGTTCCGCATCTGTAAAATGGGGTTATTAATAATACCAGCTGCACTGGGTTGTAGGAATGAAAAGTCGTACTACGTATAAAAACACTTAGAAGGGAGTCCAGAACTTAAGCCGAATCACATCAGATATCATTCTTTTGTTTTACGTTTATAGGCACACCTACCTCACCTCAATGTTTCAGTTTTCTTTTAATTTAAGACAGTTGGTCAAGGTAAAATGGAACGCCTTTTCCAGTTCAAAATTTAATGATTTACTACCTGTATTTCTGGCATACTCTTTATTAAGTCGTACATGCCTTAAGAATGTGTAGAGTTGATAGGGTTTGGTAGTCCATTAATTCTGGCTGGTTTTTTAATCAAGGGTCTTTGGCCAGCTTGATGACTGCAAGTGTATTACATGATTTATGTTTTTGGTTTTTTTCCCATTGACAAAAATCACACACATTCTTTACCTAGTAGTGTGAAGTATCTGAAAATAGGGGGAAGGTATAATGTCTATCCTGGAAATGCACACGGACATATTACTTGTAGAATTTTAGGAGAGGGGTTGCCCACAAAATGGATGATGTCAGTTGACAGGGTGTTGACCAACGAGGATGTTTGGAGGAAAATTGTCAGCAGTTTGTTACTCTTGCAAGTGGGCCCCGGGGCGTAAGGGGTGGAAATCGTTCCTCCCTGAATCCACACTTTCTCTACCTTTCTGGATTCTAAGTTTTGCCTTTGGGTTTGGCTCAGATCCTCTGAGTTTAATTTTTCTAGTTGAAAAAAGCCAGCTTTCAAGACTGTTGATGGTATGGACAGGGTGTCCCTTGAGAGACATGATGCTCAATGACCAGAGAGCCCGAGAGTTGAACCCGGGCTGTGATTGGGTCACGTGTTGGGGATGGGAGGAGGGCCCTCTTCTCTCAGACACCCTGGAAGTTGGGCATTCCCACTATGAAGGGTGGAGGCTTAGAGCGGTTAATTTTCTCACCCAATTACAAAATGGGTAAGTCACAGAGGCTGGATTGGATGGAGCCCAGGTCTGACCTGCTTCTTAACTCATGTTTCTTTTTCTTTCTCCCTCTATTGCTGGTTAACTTTGTTTTATTTCATGAACCAGACTATATGCTCATCCCTTCCCCTGCTGTCATTAATTTGCCTTGTTGGTTACAAAGGAGATTAGTTTTGAGAGTGAGTTTGGAAAAGGAGCTCAGGGTCACGGGTGAGGTAAGAGTGTGTACTCGAGGGCGGCTCAGCTGGGAAGAGGAATAGGGAATGACAGTAATCTGGGGCTCAGCCATCCTGCCTTCTGATTCTGTCTCTCCCACTTGCCTTGCTGTGCTTTGGAATAAATAGCTAAACCTCGGTTTTTTCATATGTAACCTGGGAATATTTACCTGTCTGGTAGGGTTGATGTGAAAAGTAGGTGGCAAAAGCCGATAAAATGCCGCTTGTAGTTTGTGCCTGAATACATGCACCCCCAACTGTGCTTTATAAACCTTCAGGGGCGCCTGGGTGGCTCAGTCGGTGACTTCGGCTCAGGTCATGATCTCATGGTTCCTGGGTTCGAGCCCTGCATTGGGCTCTGGGCTGACAGCTCAGAGCCTGGAGCCTGCTTCAGATTCTCTGTCTCCCTCTCTCTCTGCCCCTCCCCTGCTCACGTTCTGTCTCTCTCTCCCCAAAAAGAATAAACATTGAAAAAAAATTAAAAAATTGATAAACCTTCAGACAGCAGCAATGACCATGAGGTCCAACCCTTGAAAAAGAAACCTTCCAGTCTGTCTTTGTGGCCGATTCCTGTTAACATTTGTACAAGGATCTGTTTGCCTGGAAATAGACTTAAAATAGCACATCAGAAAGACACTTTTCCAAGCTTAGCCCCCTCTCCGGCTCTAGGTAGAACATCAAGAGCTCCTGAGAGCTGCTGAGGACTTGTCTCCAATTCTTAGTGACTTTCCAGAGGAGTTTCCTCTGCCATAACAGAACCTGGGCTTGTGTTTCTTTTGACAGAGGAGGGAAAAAGAAATCACATGACATGTGACAGCTATAGAACATCTCCCTGTGCTGACTTTACTGCTTCATGTCTGCGTGAACTTCAAAAAGTTGTTCTTTGAAAGGGAATTCTAAATTTCTCTAGAAGAAACTTTTGGACACCTGATTCAAAGGCACTGAGGACAAATCTACTTAAACATGGCTTAGGAAGCACACTGTTTTAGGAAAAACAAACACACAAACAGGTAGAACTCTTAGCCAGGTATTTCTTCTTCGTTTCTATTTGTTTTTCCACAGAAAATGCAAATTCTAAGAAAAAGAGGCCATAATAAGGGTCTGACTTAAAAACATGTTTTTAATGTTTACTTATTTTTGAGAGAGAGAGAGAGAGAGACAGACAGACAGCAAGTGGGGGAGGGGCAGAGAGAGAGGGAGACACAGAATCCGAAGAAGGCTCCAGGCTCTTCACTGTCAGCACAAAGCCCAATGTGGGGCTCGAACCCACAAACGGTGAGATCATGACCTGAGCTGATGTCGGCCGCTCAAACGACTGAGTCACACAGACACTCCAGGGGTCTGACTTTAAAACACAGATGTAGTGTGTGATTTGGGTTGTCTGGGGTTGTTACGCAGTGAGCCAGTCTGACGCTTTCTATATTTGAGAAACTGTAAAATTAAAATTGATTTTTAAAAAGTGGCCTTGAGACCCACTAAGTTTCTTATTCGTTAGAGAAATCTTCAGTTGTTTGCAGGATTGTATGCAACCTCAAATTGATGGAGCTCTAACTTTCTTAAAATGCTGATTCATGGAAATTTGGTGATAGTGCCTAACATTTTACTGTGTGTTGCTGTTGGATGGCATGAATATTGTTGCATTACGGAGCTTCCTTTCTTGGAAAGGTACTTCTCCGACAACCTCACCCACCCAGAACACAACCAGGGTCTGTCCAGAAGCAGGTAAGAAAAGTTACCATCATGCCCGGGCATCATGTTCTGCGGATGGACGGACGCAAAGAGCTTGCAAATGCATATTGGAGATACAGCGTGGTACTATTTGGCTTAGGGAAAGCCACATTTCCGTAGGGAATCCTACATTTCTCAGTGGCCCATGAAAGCGTTTCTGCATTTAAGCCCAGTGATACAATTTATGTTCGTATCGATAGAAAACGTGCTCAATAAAACAGCTACATTTTGGTCACACAACTAAGAAAATCCCAAATACGCAAATATTTTTCCTTTGTCATAGTCAACTAAAGATTTAGCACTTCGAGTCATCAGCTTGGTATTTAGACCACTGTCCTCATAATAGTTTCTGCCTATAAATGTATCAAGCAAATAAATGAGTGAAGGACCTGGGAATATGGCCGCTAGCTGACTCAAAACACCCTACTTCTCGACACTTGCACAAGTGAAGAGTTACTGTAATTTTCAATGTAACAAATGCTCCTTTGCTCAACCCCCTGATTTAGGGAGAATATTTTCCCCCAAGCCAGCTTCTCACATTTTGTTTTATAAAGTCTTTTATATAATCATTTCTCTGCACCCCCCTCCCCCATCACTTCCCATTTTTTGAGGAAAGAATATGGTATCACCATAATAAATATTTCTTCATTGTAAGGCAGCTTTATTTGGAAAAGGGTTTTGGAAAATACTCGTTCATGAAATTTTTAGCGGAGGCTGTCTACGGCCACAAAAAAAGCATGATTAAATTTTAATTAAAGTATACTTAATTAAATCCTATTGGCTGAAAGTGAATGGAAAAAGTTATTAACCCTCTTTAAACTGTTTTTGCCAAGGTTTTAGGTGCCCTGCCTGGATGGGACTGTTGCACGCACAGGAGCCTGTCTGGATGGGCTGGATCTTATTTTCTGATCTGCCGTGGTCACTGCTGGCTTCTAGTGCCATACTGGCACGTCGTGTTAAGCCGCTTCTCTGTTTTTCCTTTTTATTCTTTTTAATGTTTATTTATTTTTGAGAGAGAGAGAGAGAGAGAGAGAGAGAGAGAGAGAGTCTGAGAGATCAAGAACAGGGAAGGGGCAGAGAGAGGGAGACACAGAATCCGAAGCAGGCTTCAGTCTCCGAGCTCTCAGCACAGAGTCTGACATGGGGCTCGAACTCACGAACTGTGAGATTACGACCTGAGCCGAAGTCAGACGCTTAACTGACTAAGCCACCAAGGCGCCCGTCAGCTCCTTTTCTTACTTTCCAACAAACTATCTGCAGATAAAGAACTAAAATTGTCAGACGACAAGCTATGTTCTTTGAATTTTATCTTTACTTATGTAGCCAAAGGTGTTGGGAAAAGTGCCTTGAACTCTTCTGAGTTCTCCCACCCTTTGGGTTTTTGTGGCAAAATTCCCTTTTGTGGAAAGAATCAAATCTAGAATGCCAATCTTCTCATGTCTTTCCATATGTTAGCTTTTTTTTTTTTTTAAGTTCATTGTTTTCCTTTGCTTATATGAAACTTTCTGAGAGCTCATCTTGGGTAGAAGGAAAAGGAATTAAACAAACATTTAGGGAAAGGGCCTCTATAAAAACTAATCACCTTATTCTTGGGAGATATTTTGTAGTTGTTTTTTTTTTTTTTAATTGATTATGTGAGAAGAATTTTCAAAATGTTTTTGCATTTTCCTTTGTAGTGACATTTCCTTAATAGAAATGTTGTGATAATCCTGGTTCTGAATCTGATCTGAGGGCTCTGGACAACCTAATTTCTGCCTTTAAACAATTGATTAATAAAAACTAAACTTATCTGAATAGGAATGGAGGACCCAGTATAATCAGAGTGGAAGATAAACATGTCTGGGAGAGAAAAATGAAAGCAATCCACTCACATTTGTAGTAAGGACATCTCAATGATGGTGAAGGGCTACTATTTTTCAGAGCCAAAGCTGAGAGATCCTGGAGACCATATTAAATGAACCAGCCTAGGGGTTGCCTGGGTGGCTCAGTTAAACATCTGACTCTGGATTTCAGCTCAGGTCATGATCTCCCAGTTCGGGAGTTCAATCCCTGCATCAGGCTCTGAGCCGATGGTGCAGAGCTTGCTTGGGATCCTTTCTCTCTCTGTCTCTCTCTGCCCCTCACCTGCTTGCGCACACACTTTCTCTCTCAAAATAAACAGAAAAAACACGAGTCCGGCTAGGTTGCAATAACTAATACCCTAAAATATGAAAAGTGTGAAACACTATACGTGTGTTTTCCCAGGTCACCATCCAACGCTGTGTTTCTGAACAGTTGGTAGCTTTCTTCCATGTGGTGATTCGGGGACCCAGGCTTCTTGGTGGGTCTGGTTCCACTGCTCCTGTGGGCTTATTGCTGTTCGTATTAAGTGGAGAGATAGCACGAGTAAGAACAGCTGCTTCTTTAAAGTCTTTTCTCCCTGGAAGCACATGTCCTTTTTGTTCACATTCTATTGGCTACAACTCAGTCCTCAGCTCATACCTAATTCCAGGGGAGGGGGAGAAATGTGGCCCAGCTGAGTGCCTGGGAAGGAGGGGAAACAGATTCAGGGGGCCAGCCAACATCCCTGCCACAGAGACTCTCCAGGTCAAGTTTGCAAGTGGTTGGTCAGCAAGACACGTTGGCCTTGCTGCCATATTTCCTTTGGCCAGCACAGTGCTTGTAGAATTTTTGAAATCTTAGCACCAGGAGATCAGGAGATTCCATGTAAATGTCTGCCCTTCTGGCTTCTCTTGGAGAATTGGACTTCCTGGCAGTGTTTATTTGATGTTCTTGCTTGCCGTTCTTGTCGAGAGTTGTGCTGAGGCTCTCCCTGGACAGAGGCCAGGGGATCTTTTGTTTGCCATGGTTCTGGCCACACTCGAGATGGCCAGGCCTCAGCTCCCACCTACAGTCTTCTACTAGGCCTGCTTCTCTAATTCCTGCATGGCTCTAGGATTGGTGACCAGTGCACTGATTCACTGATCGCTCTCTCTTCTCTCTTTCTCTCCCTTTCGTTATACCAGAGGAGACACGCATCTATAAGGGAGGTAGGTCTAAGAAGTCATATTCTGGTTGGTTAGGAAAGGCTTCAGTGAGCATATAGAATTGCAAATGCCATTGGGAAGAGGGAAGGAAAAAAGAGAGAGAGAGAGAGAAGGGGAAGGAAGGAGGGAGAGAAACAAAGGAAAGTGTGAAAGGAATGCATTCTTTGCTTGCGAAACCAACCTCTGGATCTCTGCGTTAACACCTGGCTGCGTTCTGCAGAAGCATGTTCTAGAAGCCCTTTTCTGTTCTAAGATTTGTAATTGGAAATGGGATCTTTATTCTCTGAAGCCAGAGTGTAGGGATGTATGCTTCTTTTTGTGACAGTTGTTGCGAGGATTGATTACATAGACAGATGGGTAGCGGTAAGAGACAAGACAGCGGTGAGCGGAGAGAGACGCTTTCCTTCTGATCGATCGGCCTGTTTGTGGGGATTTGCGAGGCCTGCACTGGAGGTGTGCTGAGGGATTGGGTGGTGATGGGACGCTTTTTCTTCTCCTTTGCAGAGAAGTGTTAGAGGAAGCCGGAGTCCGGGGGTCACCGGGCAGATCTTACAGGTAGGCTCACTGAAGCCGCCTCCATCACAGGCCCGCTGTGGTGGTGATTAAAAGAGAAAACATGAGGGCCCGAAGCCTACAGTTGCTGTAGATCCAGATGTGGCCAGAGTGATGAAGTGGACACATGAGGGGAAGCGGTGCCCACGGCTGAGGGAGTCACTGTGAGTTAATCCTCTGAGCCTGTATGTGAGGGCAGCAATGACCGGCTTGTATGCGGGGAGTTTGCTGCGTCCTAAGCCCTGTCGCAAAAGCCCCAGTGGCGGGTGGCAGGGCTTTGCTCCCATACTCAAGATATCTGAGGCTCTAAAGGTGACGGCAGTGATTTCCAGTCCTCACTGTAGATCAGGGCCACTAGGGAAGTATTTAATTAATACAGATTCTAAGATTCCATCTCAGATCTGTTGTATGAAACTGCTCTGCCAAGGCAAGTCCGGCGCCCCGTTTTGGCCCTATGATCTTGTTAAATAGAAGAGTAGAGTAAGACTCAAATCCAAGTCATTGGTAGGGGAGCCCCCCCCCCCCCCCCCTACCGATCCTGTGCAATCTCTAGACTTCTGCACTGTAAATCCTACTCGGCACTAAGAGTCATGTAAAACTACGGCTTTAAATTTCATATCTGTTGATTTAAATTATCATATTAGTAATAGGGAAAGCGAAATGAAACAGAGTTGCCATTTCATGCCTAATGAGATGCAAGTTTTGATCTACCAAGCCATCACCACAATGTGGTCATCACCCACCTCGCTTCTCAAAGTAGGTGCCAAGGAGTATCAGAGTCACCGGGAGCTTCTTAGACATGCAGACTATTAGGTTCCACCACCTCCCTGTTGTCCCATCCCCAGGTGGTAACTATACACACCAAGTTTGAGAAGCACCGCATTACCCATATGTTGGAAGCCAGGCACCTTCTGGAGAAATAAACAGGCTCTTGGTCTTGTCCCTGCCGGTGCTAACGTGTGAAGTGATGGCTGGCAGAGCATGGGCTTGGGGTTTCGCCCAGCAGAGTGTTCGTAGGTAGAACTAGGGGTCCCTAGAAAATACAGTGTTTGATTTGGTCGCTTTTGTAGAATTAGCATATACGTTTGCTTACCTTCTGATGTCAGGGTGAAAGAGCTAGAACGGATCCGTTTGCCTTGGATCATAAAAACATACAGCAGAGCACTTGTCACGTTTGAGCATGTGTCCAGTGCTTCCTGGTCACGAAGATGTTTATTGTTGAAGTTCTGCCGAGAGAATTTATAAACTGAATTTAAGAGTCAGGTCATGGAATCAACTAAACTTGAATACGTTTCTCGTGCCCTGAAAATAGTTTCTCTGTTACTCATACCCCTTTCCCGATAACTCTTAGGCAGAATGCAATGAACATAGGAAAAAGCCACATTAATCGGTAGTCATCGTGGTTGTTAGGATTTGGGGTGTTTTTTTGTAATTAGACAAGCAATAACTTACTAGCAATAATTGTTTCCTTAAGCAGTGATTTTTAATTTGCTTTTATGAGGCAGAGCCCCGGAGTGCGGCTTGCCGATGAATCGGAGTAACAGAAACCACCTTGGCAAATGGTTTTGTGTATACTGGTATTTTTTTTTTTTTTTCGGTCTGAGCAAGAAAAATCTAAATTTTGCCCAAAGCACACAGGATCTATTTCGGCATCAGCCTGATAATGAGACAGTAATTGGTGTGTAAGCCGTTCATTCTCCCAAGTTTTCTCACGGGGCATAATTTGTCTCTTATTTGTCGGGGATGGGTTCTGAGAAACAACACTCCCATTCACGATGGGCAGAGCAAATGTACTAAAACATTATCATAGCTGGGATTAATGGTCCACTATGGATTTATGTCAAGAATGTTAATGATTTGTTTATGAATAAGTGGGCTTGTCGCATGGTGAAACAGTAGCCTGCAGAATTGCTGAATGGACAGTTTGCTTGCAGAGGATCCTTGGAGGAAATAAACACTCTTGCCAGGCCTTTCGCACCTCTTAAATCGCTACTGTGAATTGACTTCGGAATTTGAAATGGTGGCGTTCACCTCACAAAATCCACTGCTCCCCGTCGCAGATCTTGTAGCTCTCAATTTTCTCGGTATAATGTAGAGAAAAGTATCTTTTAGGATTGACTCTGATTCGGTTTTGTGAAGACTGTGCGAAAACAATGATTTAGTTAGGTCTCTCATTGAGAGATCCCGCCCCCGCCAGATTATGGTAACACATAATCAAACCTTCTTGAAGTCCATGTTAATCTATGGAGGACATGGATGTATGGGAGATTTTAACTGGTAGAGAAAAGTTAGTTATTGCTGCATAGGGTCCAGGAAGTGAAAAATAAATCAAGATTATATAATGATTCATATACACACCCATAGATAGTTGAAAATATATGTATGTGTGTATATGTTTGCATATATAATGTGTGTGTGTGTGTGTGTGTGTGTGTGTGCAGCTTTCCATGTAAATGTTTATGACGCAATTTAATGATGTGTATTCTAGCTACTGTTTAAACATTCCCTCTTTTATGGATGATGGTTTCAGCCTTCTCTTAAGAAGAAGTTTAAAGTTAAATGTTATTCTATTCATGTAAAAAAAGATTCATTTCTTTCTTTCTTTCTTTCTTTCTTTCTTTCTTTCTTTCTTTTTTTGCTTTGGGGTAGTCAAATTTTTCTTGACTTGCATTCAAAGAGTCTTAAACCTTAAATAGCAAAGTAACTCTGTATAAAGTTTTAATTATTTAAAAATTTTTAAAAATGTTTATTTATTTTGAGAGAGACAGAGTGTGAGCAGGGGAGGGACAGAGAGAGAGGGAGACACAGAATCCGAAGGAGGCTCCATGGGGCTTGAACCCATGAGAGAGATCGTGACCTGAGCCAAAGTCAGATGCTCAGCCACCTGAGCCACCCAGGCACCCCTGCAAAGTTTTAATTATAATCTGACTAGTTTCATACCACAAATATGACCTAAAGGCTATTGATATCTAGACTCCTATATAATCAGAAAAAAGGTGTATAATAGTTTCTTAATAAAAGTGACATCTGTATTCATCAGAGAACATTCATAAGGATTAATTCCCTTGGTTCTTACAGTAGTCCTGGCAGTTTTGTGGCTATAAAACCATGGAGTCGAGCCTCAAATCAGAACCGTTTGTGTCCAGGTAATATGTTCTTTCCACTGTGCAGTATTACAGGATCAAAGCCCGTGTGACCTCGCCTCTCATGTCCCTCTCCCCTTTCTCTGTTCCTGTCATGACGTTCTAGGTAGGTGGTCAAACTTGCCAAATGCTGTTGAAAAAACAAAAGATGGGCACAGATGGCCTTCCAGGAATCAGAGAACTCTTTGACACGATGTAAAAATCTTGTGCAGATCTCTTGCTCCTGGAGTTTTGTCTCATTCTTCAAGGGGTTCATGATCTTCCAAAGGATCATTTGTCCGCATATCAAATGATTAACTCAGGGCAGGTTTAATCATACTGGCGTGGATGGATGTGTTATGTTTTTTATCACGTCAGGTTGTGTAGTAAAGACGATTCTGAAGTCAGGAAACTGATCTTCCTTGTTCTTCCAAGGTGCTCTCTTTCTTCTCACGGTTTATGAGTTCAAGCCCCGTGTGAGGCTCTGCGTTGACAGTGTGGAGACTACCTGGGATTCTCTCTCTCTCCCTCTCTCTTTCTGCCCTTCCTGTGTGCATGTGTGCTCTGACTCTCTCTAAATAAATACATAAACTTAAAACAATGGAGATAGCTTTCCCCTACTCAGCAATCTCCTGTTGTAACCAGCCCCCCCAGTGATTCTGATGCAGAATGGGTTCTGTACATGGACTGTATAGAGGAATGACCACAAACCTCTGGAATTTTTTCTAAATTTGTATTCTGCTTATTTTTCTAGGGACAGGATCCACAGTTCTGTTTAAGCTCTTAAAAGGGTCTGAAATCCAAAAAGAGTTTATGAGCCACTGTTCTTGTGCCTGGAGTGGCGGACATTAACTGTAACCATACATCTATCACTTTTTGAGCTCGGGAGGTAAATGGATTGAATTCACAGGCAGTGTGATGAAGTCCTATTGTAATTGGAATAAACCATTTTTACTTTCGGACTAAAAATGTACTACTTTTGGAATACGGTTCTATGTTCGATGTCATTTTTCAATAGCACTTAAAGGTAATAATAGTTGAGGACCAGGTGACATTTACAGAAGGTTTGAATTTATGTTATAAACGCAGAAGTACGTCACTTATACCTTACCTGAGCCAGATGTGGGGGGATTGCAGACATTTTATGTTCTTACAGTAGAACAGGCAACCTGAAACCCTTTCGGACAATTAGCTATCCCAACCCAGTATCCCTGGAAGTTTTGCATTTCTGCCAGACTCCTCACCTGCCATTCATTTTCATAGAAGTAGAGTGGTAAGGAGGCTTTAATAACTCAAAGCAGGCACAGCGCTAGTATAGATGAAATAATCACGTCCTCAAAGTAATTGACTCAGATTCCGAGAACAATGCCGCTTTGAGGTTCAAAGAGAGAAGTGAATAAAGCCGAATCGATGCCTGCCCTGGATTCATAGCCTTGTCGATTCTTGAAAACATCCTGGTAATGAGGACTTTTTGCAGAGTAGTGGTAAGAACCTCAAAATCTTCAGATATGTTTTCTGTGCTCCTAGACAGTCAAACTAATAGGTAGTTTTTCTTTGGGGATTAGGTGTGCTTTTCTCTTTAAGAAATATTTGACAGTTGTTCCCCGGAATTGTCAGGGTCCTCTCTGTGAGCGAAGAGACAAATAATTTAAGTGCCAGCCTCACTTCCGTGTCTCTTCACGTAATGGCAGGTGGCAGGGAGGAAGCACAGGCCTAAAAATACTGTGGGAGCTGCAGTAATGTGGCTTCGGCTGGTTAAGACAGGGAAAATTTTTCATCTCCAGCGTCGGAAAAAAAAATGCCATTGAAGCAAAAATGAATGTGATGTGTCATTAAGAAGATGCAGGTCAGAATGCAAGGAGATACCTGGCACCGTGCACCCAGTGTGATGGCTCCTGTCAAAAAGAAAACCCAGAAAGTAACAAGTGTTGGCGAAGATGTGGAGAAAACGGAACGCTCGCCTGTCCTGGTGGGAACGTGAAATGATACGGTCTCTGCGGAGAGCGGTACGGCAGCTCCTCAGAAAGTTAAAAATAGGACCGCCGTATTATCCAGCAATTCCATTTCTGAGTATATACCCAAAATAACCGAAAACGGGGGCTCGAAGCGATACTCGTGTGCCCGTTTTTGCCGTAGCATCATTCACAGTAGCTGAGACGTGGAAGTGACTCCGGTCCGCTGTTGGATGGGTGGCTAAAGAAAATATGGCAGATACATATGGAACGTAAGTCAGCCTTTGAAAGGGAGGAAGTTCCAACACATGCTGCAGTCAGCATTGACCTTGAGGACACGCGTTGTGCTAAGTGAAGTCAGTCAGTCACAAAAAAGACAAATGCCGTACGATCCCACTCGTCTAAGGGAGCAGAAAAGCCAAAATGACAGAGACAGAAAGTAGAATGGTGGTTGCCAGAGCTTGGAGGGAGGGAAAAATGGGACACTATTGTTTGATGGGGACGGTTTCATTTTTGCAGGATAGAAACAGTTCTGGTGTGGGAGGGCAAACGTACCTCATGCCGCTGACCTGTATAGTTAAAAATGGTTGAGATGTTGGAGCGCTTGGGTGGCTCAGTCAGTTAAGCATCCAACTCTTGACTTTTTCTCAGGTCATGATCTCGCGGTTCGTGAGTTCAAGCCCCGCATGGGGCTCCGGGCTGACAGTGCGGAGCCTGCTTGGGATTCTGTCTCCCTCTCCCTCCCCCACTTGCTCTCTGTCTCTCTCTCAAAACATAAAGAAATAAAAATAAACTTCAAAAAAAAAAAGACTTAAAAATGCCTAAGATGGTAAGCTTTATGCTGTGTGTATTTTATCACAATAAAAAAAGAAAGAAAAAAAATGATTTAAAGGTGTTTTCACACAGGTTTAGAAAAATGTCTTTCTTAACTTCCTTGTCTCTTGTGGGCCAGAGATCTTTTGGAAATGATAACGCAGAGTGCAGAGACTTAGGTCAGGCTGCGGTCTGCCAACGAGGACGCCTCAGGGGGTGCTCGACATAGGGAAATGGTTACTGCCTTTAGTTACCAAATATTTGTTCAGTGTCCCTCTGTGCAGGGTGTTGGCTAACGTGTGGAGTAGAACTCAAAATCAGATCTGTGTGTTCTTCTTGGCGAACCAGATAGTTCTACCCGTTCAAGATGCGTCTTTGTCCAAATAATTGAAATAGTCTGAGTCTTTTGCTTTGTTTTGTTTTGCAAACAGTGGCACTTTCATAGTAAGAGACTTCATGACGTAGAAAGGTAGGAAAAGAAAAGCCAAACTCATTAAGACTCCGCTTCATGCTCTGGTGTGTATTCTGCATTCCATTTTTTTCTCTGCGTGCATACATAGGCACACACATGCAGGAAACTGGCGGTACACTGTTTTGTGACCTGCTCATCTGGGTTGATATACGTCATTTGACATAATTCCATGACAATATGAATAGTTCTCTGGGTTTCTAATGGCTGGGAAGAAGCTTAAGCGGTTGTTAGATGATTTGGTGAACGTCATGTCATTCTGATGGTAGAGGTAAAATTTAGTTATGAAACAAAACTATATATTAGTACAAGAATATGGAGACAGACACATAGCAGAGTGGACACTGGCGCTCAGGCTGCTGTCAGAGGCAACGGCAGTGGCAGCTGATAAACATGGGAGGTTTGGGGGCAAGAGACCTAGCAGAGGCCTTGTATCCTTCTTGGATGCTGAGCCTTGTCAGAGGGTCTGTTTCTGAGTTATTTATATTCGCCCAGCAAGCATGCCGTGAGTGCCTGCCATGTGCCTAGCACTGTGCTTAGTTACTGGTAAGACTGGGTTAAAAAGCCCTTTTAATTTCCCCAGAGGAGCTGCTGGTATAGTGGGGGAGGCAGACACAGTCATTCGCAGAAATGCTCCAATGTTCCAATGCATAGAGATTTGGGTCAGGTTCTCAACAGTGAACTCAGAAGGCCTTGGAAGGAGAGCGTTCCTTTACAGTGTCTCTGTGGTATGGGGTGCATAGTGATGCTAATTCAGGCATCACTTATTCTCTCAGTGTCTTTTTGGTAAAAAGGAAACAAAAATAAAACTTGAGATACACCTCTCCAAAATAGCTCTTGGTACAGATTCATATTTGATTATTTGAGTCTGTAAATAAGGGAGGTGCAGGCAGGTGCACTTACCTAGGAAGGAATTATAATCACTTCACAGATGGCCATGGCCTCCCTGCCTGCTGGTCCCAGGATGAGTTGGGGGAGTGAAGCAACAGAGTGGCCACTTAGCTAAATAGCTTCACAAATGAACCGAATTCCCTTCTCCGACTTCTCCCTAGTGGTGGACACTGTGCCTCCTGCCAGAATGAGGAGAAGCAAAACTGAGTTTCAAGTTGACCTCCTACAAGTGTCAATAACAGCACAGTTACCTTAAAATTACGTGTGTGTGTGTGTGTGTGTGTGTGTGTGTGTGTGTGTGTGTATGTAGGGGGTCATAATGTCACGGTTGGTGGGTTCGAGCCCTGCATCGGGTTCTGCACTGACAGTGTAGTGCCTGCTTGGGATTCTCTCTCTCCCTCTCTCTTTGCCCCTCCTCTGCTCCCTCTCTCTCTCTCTCTCTCTCTTAATAAACATTTAAAAAGATTACGTGTATTGTGTGTGTGTGTGGCATATTGGGAACATTTTATTTGATCTTGAAATTGTTTCTTTTTTAAAAAACTCTTTATTTATTGGGCGCCTGGGTGGCTCAGTGGGTTAAGCATCTGACTTCAGCTCAGGTCATGATTTCACTGTTTGTGAGTTTTAGCCCTGGGTCGGGCTCTGTGCTGACAGCTCAGAGCCTGGAGCCTGCTTCCGCTCATCTGTGTCTCCCTCTCTCTCTGCCCCTCCCCTGCTCATGCTCTGTCTGTCTATCTGTCTGTCTCAAAAATTTTTAAAAAATGCTTATTTATTTTGAGAGGTGGGGAGAGGCAGAGAGACAGAGAGACAGAGAGAGAGAGAGAAAGAGAGAGAGAGAGAGAGAGGGAGAGAAAGAGAGAGAGAATCCCAAGCAGTCTCCATGCTGTCAGTGCAGAGTGTAGTTCTGGTCTTGAACTCACAACCTGAGAGATCATGACCTGAACAGAAATCCAGAGTTGGACGCTCAACCAGCTGAGCCACCTAGGCACCCAAGTTCCTTTGATATATAATATGTGTTTGATCACATAGACGAGTTCTGACTTGTAGAATACTGAAATATTATTGTAATACTATTAGAATTGATTGGCTTTGATGGAGAAATATTTTTATATTTTTATATTTATTTATTTTTAATTAGAAATTTCACATTTATTTTAAAGAGATATATTCTTTGGAACATTAAGCAGCTTTTTAAAAATTCAGTTATAGAATTCATTTGCAGATTTCATAAGTCCCAAACCTGCCTGCTTAAGGAAGCATACTCTAATCAGTCTTAGTTTTTACTTTTTTTTCTGTGTCCTTCTTATCTGAAAAATCTAATGTTGTTATTTTGTTGTAGCCAACCACAAAAATGCATATTTATTAGAAACCTGCTATGAGCCAGGTACTGTTCTAGATACCAGAACAACAGCACCAATACAATCCTGATGGAGAACAAGAGAGTTCTTGCTCTTCGGCGTTGATGTTTCCCATGTTGGAAGACATATAATAAATAAATGTATCATCAACAATTGAGAATGTTATATGATATGAGATAATAATATAATGTAAGCTAATATCAGGTAGTGCTAGCACTGTGTAGAAGATACAGTGAGGTAATGTGATACTTACTTAGCTCAGGAGGAGAAGTAAGGCCTCTCTGAGAAGGTGCTCCTTGAACTTGAATAATAAAAAAGGCAGTTGTCTCATGAATATTTAGGGGAGGTACATTGTAGGCAGAAGGGACGGCACCTACCGGGGCTTTAGTTTGGGAACAAGCTTGGTCACAGTGTCTAGAACATTGACAGGGAACAGGGTCGAAGAGGAAGAAGAGGTTGGAAAAGTAGTCAGGGGTTAGACCTTGTCAGCAACGGTAGGGAGTTTGGGATTTTATGCCATGAGTGATGGGGAGCTGATGGAGGGTTTTAGTGGAGGGTTGGCCTATGATCTGTTATTTCAGAAAAAGGATTATCTGACTGGTATTTTAGAGGACAGGTTGTAGCAAACACAAGTAGAGGCAGGAAGGCCAATTATGAGACTGTTGCACCAACTCTAGAAGAGAGATGTTGTTCTATAACAGGGGAGGTGGTGAGCAGTGGGTGGATTTGGGACCTATTTTGAATAGAGATTCAATAGACTTATCAATAGATCGGGAGTGGACTCTTCACAGAGAAATCAAGAGTGTTTCCTAGGATTTTAGTTTAAACAAATACATGGATGGCGGTACCATTTGTTGAGATCGTAAGGACTCAAGAAAGAAGATGGCATGTTTTTAGACAAAGATCTGTGTGTTCTGTTTGGCCATATTAATTTTGACATACTGGTTCAGATTCAAGTTAAAGATACCGAGAAGCCAAGTGTGTGTGTGTGTGTGTGTGTGTGTGTGTGTGTGTGTGTATTAATTCAGATCACAGGTGAGAAGTCTTGTCTAGGCATATGTGTTTGAGAGTTACTGAAAAATAGAGTAACAGAGCAGAATGACCTTACCTGGAGAGAATGTGGGCAGAGAGGTGGTCTGTCAACAGAGCTCCTTTGCTGGCTACTCCTGTACTAGACCTTGAAATGATTTATTACCACATCAACTGCTGCTGAGGACAGCTGTTGAGAACATATTATTGTTTTACACTTTGTGAATGTTTGAAAGCTATTTATGCTGCATACAAAAGTCCCTAATAAATAATGAAAGCTTCATGTAAAAACCCCATGTGTTTTATTTTGTATCTTCCTAGTACAACGGGAAGGATAATAAATTTGTGGATGATTTTTTTGCATTTTTTTCCAAGAAATACTTGTTTGAAAAGTTGACAACACTTTCTTAACAGGCCAGTTTTTATTCCTTCCTGTTACTTTAAACCTGAAAGCTATCAGGATTTTTGTTTGTAATTCATTGGATTTGCATCACGAATTCAGAAAAATTTCATTTCAGTTGTTGTGGTATCACTCCTTTATAACCTTGGATTTGGAACCAGAATACTGGATTTCGAATGGATTGAGTTTTTCAGGGTTGTCTTTTGGTTTTAGTAAAAGAATGAAATGCATATGAAATGCTTGTAACACATGAAAGGAAAAACAATGATTCAATAAATTGCAACCTTCCATCATCTGAAGAATTGCAAAGAAAACGTACAGTTTAGGTAAGGCATTGATGCCCTCATCTCCTAGTCTGTGAATCTCAGAAATAAAAGCAAGGTGAATTGTGTTAGTTGTCCTCAGTTATGGTAAGAAATTTTAATCTTGCTATGATACTGGGTTGTAATTGTTTATCATCTAACACAATATGTTTAACACTAAGTGTGCATTGTTTCTATAATTTTACTTACTTTGTATTTGACACTTATGGTGGTAATTTTTGTTTTATTGGTGCCATTAAAGAATTATATGATTTATAGTATACAATTACAGAAGGTTGTTAGAGCATAACCCCTAATTACTGTTCTTAAGTGGTCCCACATTCTTGCAATGTATCTCTTAATTTTTGAGTTTGTTGGAGCCAAATTAGTATATTAATGCCTAATGACTTTTCACTGGATAGTGGGTGTAATTTCCAGAGTGCTTTAAAACAAACACGCACAAAAATAGTGTCCCAAAAGCCTTTTCTTTTCTTTAGTAATTTTGTTATATATTTTTTCTTTTTGCAGCTTTCCATGTACCAATGAGGGTTACCAATTTTCATTTATATCAATTAAATCAACATTATGATTTATATAATTCACATTCTATGCATGCCTTTCTTCAATTTCTAAAAGTGGTTTGTTAGTGTCTCATAGTATTTTCTGTCATTTTTCTTTTGAAATTTGAGTATTTTGTGTTACATATTTTGATTGTGTCTTATTTGGCACATAAAGACACATGATCATTGCAGTTTAAGTGAACAGTGTACTCTTTGTCAATATGCTATAATAAATGTCTGTATCCAAAGGTTGATATTGTCTTACTTTTTTGTCTATTTGCCATCCTTTTGTTTTTAACTCACTTGTATAATAGTATATCAATGTTACTTACTATAATGTTCTAATAGTAAAAATTTAGTGAGAGATCTATATCAGCTCTCAGCAAAGCACATAATGTACATTTTTTATAATCCTTACTAAAACATTGGAAGGTAGATATCTCACTGTATCATTAAAGGAAGTGAAATGCAAAACATACACATAATTTGAATAGGATTGAATAATTAATAATGAGTGAGGCTGGGGTTTTAACCCAGGTCTATCTGACCTTGAAGTCTGTTCTGCATTGTCTCTGAAGACAGTTTTTTTGGTTTTGTTTTTTAAGTTTATTTATATATTTTGAGAAAGAGAGTACTGCAAAAGGGCAGAGGGAGAGAAAGAATCCTCAACAGGCTCCGCACTGTCATCACAGGGCCCAACGCAAGGCTGGAACTCATGAACCATGAGATAATGACTTGAGCTGAAGTCAAGAGTTGGATGCTTGACCAACTGAGCCACTCAGGTGCCCCCCTGAAGGCAGTTCTATAAGCAGTTTGATACTGAGTTGTATGTAACCCAGTCTGAGAAACTTTAACAAGATAATTTGACCCATTTATATTTACTGTTACACCTGCTGTGAGTAACCATTTTCATCATCTTCTTTTGAGCTTTGTTTTTTACATGCTTCCTTATACTGCACATTTTAATTATGTTTAATCTTGTTTTCTCCAATGATTTAGAAAGTATAGATAATTTTTTATCTTTGAAAGTATAGATTCTTAATTATCTTTGAAGATTGTTTTTGAAAAGCTTAACCTATATTTATTTTCTTAGTAAAGTTAACCATGAAATTGTTACTTTGATTTTTACTCCCTTTAAGTGTAAAATGGAATTCAGCAAACTTGCATTTTCTTCTTTCCTTTTCAGTCTTTGAAAATACAAACTAAGGGTTTTATACCCTGGTTATTATTGTTTTTTGCATTATACATCTTTACTTTCAAGAAATAGTTTTGAGTTTTATCTTCAGTAGATTTATCATACTTATCTATTAATAATTCTTTAGATTCACCTTGATGTTTAAATGTTTTAGTGATCAGTCCTCCTATATTACACCTTTCCTATTATTGGATTCTTAATTTTGATACTTCTCTTCATTTGCGTTTTTCAGTACATTTATAAGGAAAGAAGGAAATATGGGTGAAATATATTCTAAATACTTGCATTCCATATAAATGGCTTCTTGGATGGATTATTTATTGTATTTTTTTAAATCAAAACTTGGTATACTCTGGCTGTAAATATAAAAAGACATAATCCCAGGGCTATTCGTTGCAACACTGAATTAGCAAAAGCCTAAGAATATCTCAAAATCCATAAGGAAGGGACCAGTTTAATAAAGTATCAAATAGACTTGCTCTGAGGAATATGCAGCTGTGAAAAGAAATTAAGAATAATCTCTAGGACATACTGCTAAGATAAAAAACAAGTAAAATGGGGAAGACTGTTTATCGTATCTTAATTTTTAAGGAAGGAATGGAGAAATATGAATATATATGTATGCATGTGTAGTATGTACATGCAGTAGTGTGTAACATGATAAAGTAAAGAACTAAAAATATAGGGTTATTATGGAAGAAGGAGGGACAGGGTAGAGGGGCTGGAGATAGAAGCCAAAATTTTATAAATATAGAAAAATTTTGCAAATATTTTACATAGTTAAGAGATAAAAGTAAAGCAACATAAAATGTTTAATCTGTAAAGATTGAAAGAAATATTTGAGCAGTAGAGGAAACTCTGTATCAAGTTGGTGATTTAATCTTATAGAAAATAATTCATCTGACTGACATTTATTAGTGAGATTTAACCTAAAAACAAAGAAAAAAATCTGCAAAGATATCTTAAAATGGCTTTAGTAGCAATTTGCTTTACTGATCTTTTTATAGTAATGAAATTGACATTTTTATTCTGAGCTGAGTGTGTATGTTTCTCTGTACTCCTGTATAATGTATACGTGTATGTATGCAAAGGGTATAGGTATATGTATGTATTCATAATACATGTACACCTAATCATTGTTTTATTCTAATACTATACAACATTTTTCCCATTACTCCTTTACTTTATCCTGTATGTTTATAACTCACACTCACATATACCAACAGATATGTAGTAGGATACATATAATATTTTATTATATATATTCCATATACATTATAAAATAAAGCAAATTAGTAATTGTGCTAATGTGGCTAAAGAGCCAAAATTTTAGTAAGTGTACATTCCAAGAATTAAATGCAAACCTGAATCCTAAATTTGAATAGGAAATACGCTTGTTTTCCAGATGTTATTTCAATTCTCACATTCTCCTTAGCTTTTAAATTCTGTTTCTTAGAGGTGATGTCATCTTACATGCTATTGAACTTGCAAAAATGGCTTTCTAAAAGTTTCTTCAAATTCCTATATAAACAATCTATGAAAACTTGCCTCTTTATTTAAGCTTTTAGAATTGTATCTTCTTTCTCTTGTTCTGGGGTATTTTTCAAAGGCTCTGTGTTGTTACTTCTTTTTATAAGAGAAATACCGAAATTCATAAAGATTGAGGTAGTAATAAATCTTAGGTCTTCTGTTGCTTTAAACCAATTAGTTAGTTTTTGTGTGTATGTGTCATTTTTTTCTTCTTCTGACCTTGAGATTAAATAGCCATTTTGAAATTATTTTTTGAAAACTCAGAAGGCTCAGTATTCCCTTGGAATGGCTGTGGGTCTGCTCCAAGCCCAGAACAACAAATTAAATTTAATTCCCTCCTAGAATTTTCATTAGGTTTTCTGGACCATAGCTCGGTGGCAAGGGACTGGAGATTATTCTTGTTATGCATGGAGGTAATAAGTCCTCTTTGACAGTGTCTTTCCATCTTTCCATTCCACAATTTCAATACTCCCTCACAATATTGCTGGGCCCTCTTGGGAAGCCATTTTGAAGGTAGCATATGGCTTCTCTTTCATTTTGTGAAATCAGTGTTTAATTTGGCTGGGGGCAAATTGTACTTGACATTAATTCTACTTGTTTTTATTTCTGGAACAGCAACTCTGAAAGGTCATTTTCCAATAAGGCTACAATATAATTTTATTAAGTGCATTCTATTTATGGCACGGTAATTAAATTCTTCACACACACACACACACACACACACACGGCATCACAAATAACAAAAACCAGCCCTTTTCTGTAGTTCTCCAGAGACCTGACCTGCAAGAGTAGTGATAGTATCATTTGGGTTTATTTGTGGTCTGTGTGATAGGCTAACAATGGCGGCACATTTGTTGGTAGATGGAGTCTAATTCCACTCCCCTTGAATCTGGCTTGGCTTTATGACTTGACCAACAGGATATGGTGGAAGTAACTTTCTGAGACTCCTGAGGCTGGGTCAGGAGAGGTGTTAACAGGAACAACAGCTTTTGCCCAGGCCTTTCTGAACATGCTCTCTGTGAGCGCTGAGCCACCAGGTAAGAGAGTCTGACTACCCTGAGCCCATCCTGGGGAAACCACGTGCAAGTGTTCTAGCCAACTTGGACCCAGCTTTTCCACCCATCCCTGCGAGGGCACCTGGCATATGAATGAAGCCACTTGGACCAGCCTGTTCAGTTCACCAGCCGAATAGCACTGAGCCATCTCAGCCAGTATGAGTAGAACAAAAGAATCACCCAGCTCAACTTTGATCAAATTTCCAATCAACAAAATTGTGAGGTTTAGTAAAAAAAAAAAAAGATGTTGTTTTCAGCCACTAAATTTTGGGATAATTTGTTATGCAGTAAGAGATAACCAGAATAGAATATGTACACTGATCTCTTCCATGCAGGTTGAGTATGACGAATCAATAGCATATCCAAGAGGCAGCATGGAATTAGGAGCTGGGAGATATGGGTCTAAGTTCCCGTATTATTTCCTAATGATCTGTGGGGCTGTGAGCAAATTACCTGATCCCTCTAAACTTTATTTTTTTAAGATATAAAATGGAGAGATATAAAAAAGAGAATTGACCTAAATGATAGTAATAACAACAAGAATAATACATCTCAATATAACTCAATACAATAAAGTCAAACACTTACTGAATGCAATTGTGACAGGCACGGAACAAAGTGTTTTAATGCATGATCTAATTTAATTCCTACACCAACCCTGTACATTATAGGTGTTATTATGATTAATACCAGCATACAGATGGAAAAACAGGCTTAGATAAATCAGGGAGCTGCCTGTTGCTCTATGCAATACTCCTTTTAGCCTCTAGTCTTACCTATGCTGTTTCTAAGATTCTTCAAATTGTTTCTTGTGAATCAGAGTTTCCTATTTATGATAGTTCAAGAATAATTTCTTTTTTATTGTACCAAACTAAATTTCATAGTTATAAAGTCATACAAAATCAGTCGTGTAAAGAGACTACATTGTGTTCAGTGCCCTTGATTCCGATGTTATTAATGTGTTGGGACACAAGGAAGAGCTAGAAATGTCAAAAGGTCCTCCTTTTGTTCTTTGGGTGTGTTGTAAGGAAGTCATACTAGAAAGTGTCAGACACAACTTACAAACCAGAAACGGACTAAAGCAGCTGACCCACTGTCCATAGAAATGGCTGGCGGAGAGGGTAGAAAAGGTTCTCCCTCCAAGACTAGCTAGTGAACGATCTTGTATATGGAAAGAACTATTTCGACATGTTAATTATTAGTAAACAATAAATTCCCCCTACACTTTTGTATTTTTTAAATATCCCCTGTTGTCTTCTAATAATTTTTCCTTTGTCTTTATACTCTTATTTATATAGTGTGTGTTCATCCTCATGGAAGGAAGGAAGGGAGGGAGGGAGGGAGGAAAGGAAGAAACCAGGAAAACCACTAACAAAGGCTGGGTGACTCTAACTTGTCAGGCATTCTATACTAGGTGCTAGCACCTATGCTATGAGCACAGCACGTATGTTATTTCTGGTTTGAATTTTAAAGCATTTAATATTAAAATTTTTGAGACTGATTTGGTTTTCCAAAGCTCTGTGGCTAGTAGACGATAGAACTGGATTTTGAATCCATCTAAATTCCTGTTTCTGACGATACGCCTCACTCTCTCTCATAAGCCTGCTTTTTGGTTGGCAAGATTTATTTTACTTACATTTGACTTACCAGTTCTTCTAAAAATCCTAATCCAATTTAAGAGCGCTGATTCACATATTGCGTGCCATTCCCTGGTGCTCCGAACTTATTAATTTTGGGTGAAGTATTAAGAGTGTCTAAATATAAGCTCATGAATGAACTTGCTGAGCGGATTGAAAAATATCCCTAAGCCTGTTAGGTCTTAGTTGCAGGGTACAGATTGGCTGTTGAACGCACATTTACTCATGGCGAAGATCTCTTTGAGGCACTGACGGATGTGTCATTTCGTGCGTCTCAGTGGGACTTCCTTTATGTATGGAGCTGGTCACTGCACTGTGCCAAATGGGCCCTGGGAGAGGAATCCGGTTATATAAGGATTTCCGTCCTTTCTTGTGACCGAGTATGTTTGCATCCTTGGAAGCACTCTCTTTGCAGACCACTGGGCCATGTGGCTAAGTGGCTGGCTACCTTCACTTGTCTAGCCCAGTTGTTGCTAAAGGGGATGGTTTTGCCCTCCTCCCGGGAGGTTATTTGACAACGATGCAACTGGGGATAACTGAGATGCAGAGACTGAGATGCAACTGGGGATAACAGATGCTGCTCAACATCCAGCCACTCCCCACAACAAAGAATTACGAGGCCAACTGTTTTTTCATTATTGCTTCACTAACGGCCATTGAAGACATTTTCCCCTAATAACACCTTCCTCAGTGAACTTTTGTATACTGTATGATTATTTATGTACGTAGTTTCCTCTGTCCTTTATACATAAAAAGAGCAAGGCTTTTTTTTTTTTCCAGCCACCAAAACCCATTTTTTGCCCCCATAGGGGCCATACAGCCCCCCCCCTTGGGATTGCCCGCTCCAGTGAACCACCTTGGGAAGTGAGAGGCTTGGAAAGAACCCAGTCCACAATTAATCCTTGAGTGAGATAGAACAAAAACCAAAACAACAACAGTAAAACGGGAAGAGCCAGTATGCCTAGGAAATTAAGGAGGATGTCGGGAAGCAAAGTGTCTGTTCGATGCAGTGCCATCATCAGTCAGCTCTGAGTTGCAGATGGCTGGAAGAAAGAGGTTCTCGCGCTCTCTTCCTCCAGATCGTCAGTAGGCAAACGAACCCCCAAGTTGTCCCTCACAATCTGCAGATAGGAACTCGAGGATCATATCGTGTCTGTACCTGCTCATCTTCCCCGTGGTTGGTCAATGAGTGAGCATCTCTGTTTCCTTAATTCGTCCTAACAGAACTCAGTGGTATCTGTTCAACGTCTGGCAGTGTGCCCAGTCCTGGGGTGGCCCGCAGGCCGGCAGACGTGGACGTGCCCTCCCTCCCCCGCCGCAGCCTGTGGCGTAGCCAGTGTGGCCAAGCTCTCGTTATCCGTCTAATACAACCAACGGCACTTTGATACCTTGTGCTGCCTACACCATTTTTTTTTATGTTTTTTAAAATTTATTTTGAGAGACAGAGAGAGAGAGAGGGAGAGCACGCACAAGCGGGGAGGGGCAGAGAGAAGGAGAGAGAGAATCCCAAGAAGGTTCTGTGCCATCAGCGCACAGCCCGATGTGGGGCTTGAACTTAGGAACTGTGAGATCATGACCTGAGCAGAGATGTTCAACCTTTTGGGTCACCCAGGCGCCCCCACCTCCACCATTTTTTCCTACCTGGATGCTAACTGAAGTATTTGCTTCCTAGTATCATGAAGTCAATACATCTTGTTAGGTACATTTATTTAAAAAGGAATGTTTATGTCATTGCCTTACCTGGAAAACCCACATCACTGCCATAAATAGAAGGAAATGATCAAAACGAAGTGGGAAAAAATTATTCATGGGATATTATTATCTTCTGAAGGCTCTGAGCTTGGAGCCAGTACTCTTTGGGCTAAAACAGAAGATTTATAATATTTATTTTTTGGAGAGAGAGAGAGAGAGAGAGAGAGAGAGAGAGAGAGGGAGAGTGTGCATGAGTCGGGGAGGGGCAGAGAGAGAGGGAGACACAGAATCCGAAGGAGCTGTCAGCACAGAGCCCGACGCGGGGCTCGAACTCACGAACCGTGAGACCATGACCTGAGCCGAAGTGAGACACTCAACCAACAGAGCCACCCAGGCGCCCCTAAAATACATTTTTTTATATGCAAGAAAGATGTATATGTAAGAAAGCTGTTTAGGAAATACTGCCACCAAACTGAGACTGTCTCCTTGATACGATTTGAAAGTGAATTGAAGTGGGAGTGACTTTCTCATGGGGAGATGGAAACCACAAAGTGCCCTGAAAAATCATCTCATGTGCCCTAAGGGTCTCACTCCCACTTTGGGAATCTCTTATTAGCTCAGCCCCCCCGCTAACTTTGTG
>NW_026057584.1:10168982-10239937 GCF_023721935.1 Panthera uncia
CCCCCCCCCCCCCCCCCCCCCCACCGTGCGGCCGCATCAACAGTCCCATCGTAAGTACTTGAGGCTTCTTACTTTGTGTGGCTAGTCCCAAGCACCGTGCCTGGTCCTGAGCGGCAGCTCGGTGTTTACCTGCCACTTGCATGATGGAATGACGGTGCGTCCTCACTCCGTGTGGCCCCGGGTGGTCCACAGGTGGCATTGCCGTGACTTAGGGCCGAGGGCCCCTCCGTGGGCACGCGCTTGGCGAGCAGAACTTCGGAGGCTCCACCTGCCATTGGCTGAGGGTGTCCTTGTGCGAGGGCAGCCTACACAGCCACACCAGCTGCGTGGTATAAAGGGAAAGGAGGTGCAGGTTAATAGATAAGGAGGGACTTCCTGCTGTTCAGGTACACCTCGGATGTGTTCTCTTTGTTCTGAGGGGCACTTACCTGTAGTTGTCATTGAGGGAAATCTCTTCTTGAAGAAGAGGAAGAGACTTGACGTAAATATTCAAAAGCATGCTTACGAAAGACCAGGGAGATTTAAGGCACGATTGTTTCATAAAATCATCTCTTGTTGCAGGGTGAGGATGTGAAAACCAACATTTCTTTGGCAAAACAGTGTCCTGAGTGGTGCTGCCTCCCTGCCCTTCCTTCCTTTCTTTATTTCCTCCTGTCCTCTCCCCTCTTTCCTTCCTGAATCCTTCCCCTTCTTTTCTCCCTTCCCCCTTCCTTGCCCTTCCCCTCCAATTCTCCAGTCTTGCAAATGTCTTCTTTCTCGGTGGGGGCGCTGGTTGACCTTAGCAAACACCAGGGAATGAATGGAAGCTGTTCACAGAAAGTTAAAGCAGGAAGGGTTCAGAGTCAACTCCTCACACCTCTGTGTCTTTTTAAAAATTTATTTAATATTGGGTGGCTCAGTCGGTTGAGCGTCCGACTTCAGCTCAGGACACGATCTCGCGGTCCGTGAGTTCGAGCCCCGTGTCAGGCTCTGGGCTGATGGCCCAGAGCCTGGAGCCTGCTTCCGATTCTGTGTCTCCCTCTCTCTCTGCCCATCCCCCGTTCATGCTCTGTCTCTCTCTGTCTCAAAAATAAAATAAATAAATGTTAAAAAATTTTTTTTTTAAAATTTATTTAATATTTATAGTTTATTTGTTATTTGAGAGAGAGAGAACAGGGGAGGGGCAGAGAGAGAGAGAGAGAGAGAGAGAGAATCCCAAGCAGGCTTCGCACTGTCAGTGAAGCACCCGATGTGGGGCTCAAACTCACGAGTCATGAGATTGTGACCTGAGCCAAGATCAAGAGTCAGACACTGAAACCGACCGAACCACTGAGGCGCCCCTTGATGTCTCTGTTTCAAAGATGAAGAAGCCTGTAGGGAATGAATAACTATGCTCAGTCACATGCTCGTGTGGCCGTGATCGTGTGTATTTGGTGACTTGTAATTTGTGACGTGCGTCGGGACTGATGAGGTAATGATGGTTTGAAAAGCCAGTAGGAACAAGGAGGAATAGGAACAGTACTAGTTTGTCATTCGGCAAATATTTTTTGAGCCACTTCAGTGGAGGGATGGGGCAGACGCTGGATAAAAACAAACGGAGTGGAACTGGGGTCAAGAAATTTAGGAAGCTCGGTTTAGCTGTGGAAGAGATGAGAGAAATGAGAAAATAACGGGGCTGGGCTCAGTCAAGAGAGGGTTTTTCATGTCTTCATGCTTATGGACGTGAGCCTTTGTTGGGGGGGGCATAAAAACCATGAGGGTGGAGAATCGCCAAACTGATGTCCCTGCGCAGGCAGGAGGCCATGGGATAGGTGTGCAAGTGGATGGATCATCAATGCCTAGGGGCACAGGCTGGCGTCTGTAGAAACACGAGGCAAGACAGGGTCTCCCCGGACAGTCCTGGGGTGTGTGCACTTAGAGGACTTCTCCTTTGTGGGCATCCACTCCCTCAGAGGAACTGGAAGTCTGTCATTTCCTGGTGCTGCTGTAATGAGGTACCACAAACCAAGCGGTAAATATGTATTTATTTGTCATAAGGAATCGTTTCATGCAATTAAGGGAGGCCGAGAAGTCCCAAGAGATGCAGTTGGCAAGCTGGAGACCCAGAAAAGCTGATGGTGCAGTTCCAGTCTGGGTCTGAAGGTCTGAGAACCAGGAAAGCTGATGGTATAAGTTCTAGTCTGAAAGCGGGCAGGCTCAAGACCCAAGAAGAGCTGATATTTTGGTTAGGGTCCAAAGACAAGACAAGATCAGTGGTTCAGCTTCAGAGAGTCAGACGGGAGGAATTCTCTCTCACCTGAGAGAGGGTTTTTTGTTCTGTTAAAGTCTTCCCGGTACCTGAGTGGCTCGGATGGTTAAGACTCTTGATTTTGGCTCAGTTCATGATCTCACAGTTCATGAGTTCGAGCCCCACATCAGGCTCTGCACTGATAGAGCGGAGCCTGCTTACAATTCTGTCCCTCCCCTGCTTGCTCTCCAGCTCTCTCAAAATAAATAAAAATAAACTTAAAAAAGAAAAAGTCTTCAACTGATTGGCCAAGGCTCACGCACATTGGAGAAAACAATCTGTTTTACTTGGTATACTGATTTAAATGTTAACCTCACCTAGAAACACCCTCACAGAAACACAGAGTAATGTTTGACCAAATATCTGGGCACCTCACAGCCCAGTCAAGTTGACACATAAAATTAACAACTACAAGTGGCTTAAAATAATAACTTGTTCCCACACAGTTTTGGAGGCCAGACGCCTGAAATCCAGGTTATCAGCGGGGTTGGATTTTCTTGGTGGTTCTGAGGGAGAATCTATTTCATGCCTCTTCCCATCTCTAGCTTCTGGTGACTGCTGGCAATATCCATGACATTTCTTGACTTACAGAGGTATCACTCCAAACATCACCCCTGTTGTCACAGGGCACACTCCCATGTGAGTCTAAATTTCCCTCTTAGAAGGACACCAGTCATTGCGGTAAGGCCCACCCTATGCAGCGTAACCTCACTTTCACTTAATTACATCTGCAAACGCCCTGTTTACAAATGAGGTTACATCCACAGGTTCCAGAGGTTCTTTTTGGGGGGAGAGCACAGTTCAGCCCATAACAGGAAGCAAGGCCCTCAGCTGAGGACGAGGGTGGGGAAGACAGAGAAAGTATAGTCATGTAAGACAGCGTGAGAGTAAATAATGAATGAAGTGCACAGAGAATGCTGAGCAACCTGAAGTGCCTGCTTGGGGTTTATGGTCATGAACTTCATGGGAAACCAGCCAGCTGGGTCTTGTGGGTTTTTCTAGCCATATGCACGCAGGCTGTGCGTGCAGCCCTGACTTGAGCGGAAAGTTGGTTTTCCGAGACAGTCTGATGAAGTGAGCATTGCAGGTGAATGATAGGAAATTGTTAATGAGGATTGACCTGGGATATTGAGCTGGGTCGGGAAGGCTGAGGTCATGAGAGGGGTGGGTGGGTCACGGGGAACAGGTGGTGGATGAATGGATTGAGGTCCCGGTCCGATTCAAAGATGGTGGGAGTCCCAGGTACTCGTAGGAGTGAGCTGGAAAAAGCAGCGATCAGAGCCAGAGGATTGGATGTTTAAGATGGAGCTGTGGATAGTTGCCTCTGAGAAGTGAAGATTTTCAATACATGTCCGAAGATCACTCCACTATTGTTCACTATTAAGAGCCTTCTGCATTACTTTTAACTGTGGCATTCAATCCCCTTGCCCCAGGCAAATTCGGATGGTTATTAATTTTCACACCAAAAAAGTAATCCGTCCACACCAGTGGTGCTTCCTCTTTTCTTGTCTTCATCATTTAAGTGAGCAATCTCTGGTGATGTTTACAAAGAGAAATAAAGCGGAATTTCATTTCTGAGCTGTTTGATTGCAGTGCAGGGGTTCATGACTTATAAATGTAAGTTGCCGAGGATCTTATAATTATGAATTGGAATCCTTTGATTATCAGTGGAGATGCTTTCCTTGTAAGAGTATTTGGGGATAAAGCATCAGTGTGAGTTCCTGCCTTCACTGTCGTCTTTTATTATTTATAATGTGGCAGCAAATCTGATGTCCAAAGATATTTGCTGATGGGTAGCTTGATCTTGTCAGACCCTTCCCCCAAATTCTCACTGACTTCTAATGGCCTGCAGAATACAGTATAGTCTTCTCTGACCTGACCCATATCTATTTTTTCCAGCATTGTCTTCTGTGTTCACCTTTTTGTACCATGTATTTCAGCCAGACTGGATTACCTGCTGGTTCCCAAATATAAGGTTTGCTTCTTTCGGCGGCATTTTACCCCTTCTTGTCCTTGGTCTTGTGTATGAACATCCTGTTATCTTACCTGACCTTCAAGGCCCTGATCAGAGGACTTCTTGTACCTGAGGCTTCCCTTTGGTCCTGTGACTCTTAAATATTAGCGTGAGTCAGAATCACCTGGAGGGACTGCCAGAAGGCAGATGACCTGGTTTGGTTTCATCGCAGAGTTTCCGATTCAACAGATCTGGGGATGGGGTAGTACGACCGCCTACAATTCCATTGAGTTCCCAGGTGACATGGATGCTGCAGGTTTGGAGGCTACACTTTGAAAACAGGTGCTGTTTAAATCTTTTTGCTTATATTGACATTTTGAAGACCATCCTCCCCCCCCCCCAAACTTAATTCTATCACACTGCAAACATAATATTAGTGCTAGTTATTAAGCAATAATTATTTGTCTAATGCCTTTTCTATGCACACAGATTATGTACTTTGGATGGATTACTCATTGCCAATAAGCTACAATATTTACAACACTTGAAATTTTATTGAACGTAATTTAATCTTGGATGAGTCAAGAGGCACCTCTGTTCTGTGCGTTGCCTAAGGTGTGTTATTCTAAATGTCAATCACAATTTTATGGGATGCTAGATAAAATTAGGTCATTTGAACTTTTCACAAAAGGTGATAAAGCAGAGATTTAAAAAAGGAAGGAGACTTCAGATTTGGAACACAACTACAGAGTACATATGGATGCAATTATCGGCATTTATTAGAACTACAGATTTATCCAGTCCTTTGGACCTGGCTCTTGTGTTAGGTGCAGATTTGGGTTGTGCTGGGGGTGGGGGGCGGGGGCATGTCTTGTTGGGGCTTTGTCGAGAAGAAAAGAGACAAGGTGAGTCCAGACAGATGGGGCTGTTTCTGAGCAAAGGTCCGCGTGGCCAAGAAGAGTCCAGCCTCTTTTGTGGCTTTGTGCCGCTCTATCCAGGGCTAAGTCCAGGACAAACAAATGACCTACACACAGCTGCCTTTGCTTAAATCAGCTCAGCCGACTGTTCTCATGCAGCCAGATAAAATCTGGCATTTACTTTGTATCTAGTGACCTTTGCTTTTAGGAGGGTTAACAAAAAATCTGGGAATCTTGCATGATTGAGTTTTATAATAATGTTGCGTTAAAGGGAAAATACAATTTCTAATAGGTTAATAATGAGAATGGTTCCTTATTTTTAAAAGGGATGCCATCACCTGTGTATAAATGGTACAAAAACTTAAGGGTGTTTCTTTACTTAAAACTTCCTTTTGAGTCGTTTGTCTACCCCACCTTCTCTCTCTTTGGTGTTTCCTATTCATCACCCATCTTAACAGTTTCACTTTGTAGCTTTGAATTAGAAGTATTTTCTTAGTGGGACATAAGCTTGAGGAGCACAGACTTCTGCTAATGTCTTAGAAGAGATGGACGTGAATTTGTTCCATTTCTGAAGGGCTGGTGGTAGCTGAGACAAGCCAAGAGGGTCCCCAGTCCTTTTGAGGGTCCTTTTCAAAGGATCAGCCATTCTTTGGCCAGTTCCCATCCCTTTTGCCTCATTTTGTGGGAAACCCAGGATTTGTAAACCTTCCTTGAGTGAGTAGGGTAGGGAACCTGCCTTAGGCTAAGAAGAGGCAGAATAGGGCTCAGGGGTGGCAAGGTTGCTAACGGCCTCGGGACCAAGGAGGGTAGATTTTCATCCTCTCCTTCCAAACACATGAAAACCAGAAGGGAGAGTGTATAAATAGCCAGTGGTTGAAGGGCTTACACACAATTTCTTTGGACAGAGTTTTCACATCTGACCTTTACATAAAGGGTATAGCTTTGTGTTGGGGCTTTAGTCTCTATAAAGTCAAGTCGAACCCAAGCTGGCTTCACTCTTTACATGGTTGATACACGTGTCCTGCCCATCCTGTCTGCTTTTGACTTTGGCCCGGTGCACATACATGGCTCCACCTCTCTTTCACATCTTTTTCCGACCCTCCAGAGCACAAGATACGGTTCATCCTCTGAATTTTTAGACACCCTAGTCCCAAGCACATAGGTTGGCTCTATATATTTGAAATGGAAATAGTAAAGATTAATTTTGGTTTGGGTAATTCAAAATGCTTTTGTTAATAATGAAAAATATTTAATTGAATATAATTAATAAATATACACAATAAATGAACAGGATACTTTTATCTTGGCTAATTATAGAAAATCAACCATGTAGTTTAGGGCATGATTTCAAGGAGGGCTTGAGTAAATGAGAAAGATGGGTACTCAATAACAATTAAAGATGAGAGTATAGAACAATCAACAATGAAAAAATTATTACCTGTATTTTTTAGAATAATTTTAATGTCTATTTATTATTGAGAGAGACAGAGCACAGCGGGGGAGGGTCAGAGAGAGAGGCAGACACAGAATCCAAAAGCAGGCTCCAGGCTCTGATCTGTCAGCACAGAGCCTGACACAGGGCTCGAACCCACAAACTATGAGATCATGACCTGAGCCAAAGTCGGATGCTTAACTGACTGAGCCACCCAGGCGCCCCAGTATTTTTTTTTTTATTTAAGAAAACTAATTGAAGAAAATGAGCTAAAGCTTTTTAAAGCCACTGTTGAATCAAGATACCTTGAGTCTCTGTGTTCCCTAAGTCTACATTCATGATCCAGTATTTTTCTTTCCCTCTTCTTTTCAGTTTCATTGTTTCCCCAAATTTTATCTTCTGTATCACTTATTCATTCCTTTGCTTCTTTCATCCTTGTGGTCATTACATTCATTTGGTTTTGCATCTTGGTTATAGTATTTTTTGTGTTTTGGCCTGACTAGTTTTTATGTCTTTTATTTCTATGGTAAGAGACTCCTTGGTATCTTGTATGCATTTCTCAAGCCCAGCTGGTAGCTTTACTAGGATTGTTGTTTTTCAGTTCTGGATCAGATATTATTTATATCTGTTTTGATTGGTTCCTGGCCATGACCTTTTCTTGTTTTTTTTTGGGGGGATCACTCATCATCAAGGAAATATAAATCAAAAATACAACGTGATATCACCTCACACCTGTCAGAATGACTAAAATTAACAACACAGGAAACAAAAGATGTTGGTGAGGATGTGGAGAAAGGGGAACCCTCTTACACTGTTGGTGGGAATGCAAAATGGTGCAGCCACTCTGGAAAACAATTTGGAGGTTCCTCAAAAAGTTAAAAATAGAACTACCCTACAATCCAGAAATTGCACTACTAGATATTTACACACAGGATACAAAAATACTGATTCGAAGGGACACATACACCTGACATTTATAGTAGCATTAGCAATAATAGCCAAATTATGGAAAGGGCCCAAATGTCCATAGGTTGATGAATGGATAGAGAAGTTGTGGTATACATGTATGTATATGTTTATATACATAAATACACACACACACACACACACACACACACACAATGGAATATTACTCAGCCATCAAAAAGAATGAAATTTTGCTATTTGTAATGACATGGATGGAGCTAGAGTGTATTATGCTAAGCAAAATAAATCAGTCAGAGAAAGACAAATACCATATGGTTTTGCTCATATATGGAATTTAAGAAACAAAACAGATGATCAGGGCGGGGAAAAAGAGTGGCAAACCATAAAACAGACTCTTCACTATAGAGAACAAACTGAGGGTTGCTGGAGGAGAAGTGGATAGGAGAATGGGTTAAATGGGTGATGGATTAAGGAGGGCACTTGTGATGAGACTGGGTGTTATATGTAAGTGAGGAATCACTAAATTCTACCCCTGAAACTAATATTACACTACATGTTAACTAACTGAATTTAAATAAAAACTTGAAACAAACAAACAAACAAGAAATACCTTGAGATAGTCAGCTCATGGGTTTGGGCTACCAAGGACTAATGACTGCCAGAGGAGTGTGACTCAAGAGATGGCCATTGTGCTCAGCCATGGAATGGCTTCCCCTCTTTGATGTTATGGTTCTGCTGTGGTATTATCCTGAGGATAGAAAACCCTGAGCAGGGGAATCACGATTACCTCAAGTAGAGGGAGTTCTATAAAAAAATGCTTATTTACTTACTTTTGAGAGATAGAGAGAGGGAGAGAACAGGAGAGGGGCAGAGAAAGAGGGAGACAGAGATTCCCAAGCAGCCTCCACCACGGTGTCAGCACAGAGCCCAATTCTGGGCTTGAAGTCACAAGCCATGAGATCATGACCTGAACTGGAATCAAGAGTCAGACCTTAACCTGCTGAGCCACCCAGGCACCCTGAGGAAATTCTACTTCTTTCCCTTAGCTTCTGATAATATAAAAGCATAGTAGCAAAAGATTTGATAAAAAGAATTGGCTGCATATTTTGATTCAGTGGATATGCAGTTTAAGAAAGAGGGAAAGGTTAAAAGAAAAAAAAAAGAAAGGAAAAAGAAAGTGGGAAAAGTAGAAACACACCCTGGTCTCTGACTTTGACCTTTGCATTGATGCTGGGGCTGAGATGGGCACCCTCGAGAGAGGAGACCATTCCTGGGGAGAGACCCTGGAGAAGACAAGTAGCCCAGTTTGGGGCATTTTGACTTGGCCATTTTGATATCTTTTCATGTGAATCCTTTTCTTACCAGAAGTCAAAAACAGCAGTCTTCATAATTCATCCATCAATGCAGAGGTCACTAGTGGAGACAGGTCATTTGGTGTTTCAGAGAGATGAAAATAATAAATACTGACATCAGTGTGGTAAGAAAGGGAAGAAAAGTCACATGATGAAGAATTGAGAGAATGAGAAAAGCAAAAAAACAAAACCAAAGGAAGAAAAAAAATAACAATCCTAGTAATGTGTGTCATTAATTGTGTAGTCATGTTTCTCATTACAACAATGGCTAACATCCACAACTCTTGCCCCTTGTCGGAACCTGTGCTGGCTGCCCTGCCTATTTTACTCTGGTAATCCTTACGAAGCTCTATGAAGTGTAGGTTCTATAACTGTCTTCCTCTGCAGATGAGCAAACTCCAGCTTGGGGAGGTTAAGTAAACTCCCAAATTCATGCATCTTCTCTTTTTCGTGATAGAGTTGAAAAAACATTAATGGCAAGAGATGACATTGAAGATGAAGATGCCCGTCAAGCATTGTTGAAGTTAGGCGTGGCTCATCTGTATGTTATAGGGAAAGCTCTCATGTTATTAAGTCTCATTAGCACTCTCCGTGTCCACTAGACTTCTTGAAACTTGCTGGGATACAGGCTTTTGAATTTAGGGGCCTGGTTACCTAATAGAAACAACATATATTGCAAGCTGTGTTGGGAATGTGTGCTGAATCCAGGAACTAAAAATCATATGCCCCCGGGGCCAACTCTCCTGGCTATGTGACGGTGAGCTGAGGCAAGGCGGGGAAGCCCTGAGCCAAATGGAACCAATTAATGTACGCTTGGATTAGACCTGAGTTTGTTTACCAAGCCTGCTTGCTGGTGGAAAGTCAAGTCTCTTTATCCTTCTTGTTTGTAATTTAATTTGCTAATTATCGTTGAGGGAAAAAAACATAAAGGTTCTAGGACCTTTGGCTGAAACTGCAAAAATTCAGATTTTATGAGCGTGTTGAATGCAACTAAGGAAATATAAAGTTGTTCTAAATTTACATGCTAAATATGCATCTGTTTTGAATTTGTAGATTTGACAGATGTCACTTTTTGGAATAAGCACAGGGATCCTGTGTTGTACTTGAGGTAGATAATAGAGGGTGGTAGGCATGGGGATAGTGAAATCCGTCTTAAGCAATTGCAGAAAGTCCCGTTTGGCATCAGTAGACGATTTTACGGGAGAATCTGCACCCAGCTTTCCCAAACTTACCTTTGTGACTGCAAATATAGCAAAGTCCATCTGGATCTGTTTCCTGAGAGAGGAAATGAATGAAATGTGTGTCTTCTGTGTCATGCAATTGTAATATCACTATTATTCATGTTAGTACCGTAAAAATATCTTTTCAAGTAACTCTGAATCATCATATTGGGTGTTCAGGTCAAATTGGACTGAAGGTGGTAAGTGGAAGCAGTGGTCAGAAATGGTCATATTTGCTTTCAATCAAAAGAACATTTGTTGAAACCAGTGGTCCTCAGAGAGGGATGGGTGTGGCTTGGGGTGGGATTATATTAGAATCACTTACTTCACTCTCTCCCTTGTTCTTCATTATGTTGTCCTCCAGGACAGGAGTGGGAACAGTGTGCCAGCCATATGCATTTGAAAATACTTTCCACTTGATTCTGTCCTAAAGTACTCGTAAGGGCTGGCTAGTTTTTTTCTTTAATATTTGGAAGTGTTTATTGAGTGTCTTCTTGTTTCTTGGAAATACAGTAATGCTGTTCACAGAGAGTTCTGATAGTTTTTATTGACAAGCTAATTGACTGATAAACAAGAACAGCTTAAAGTAATAAAAAATGTACTTGACAAGGAAGGTATGGCGTGTGATGCTATTAATGAATCACTCACTCAAAAACTTTTTGTTCACGCAACGTTTGCTTGAATTTCTTTGTATGCAACACAGTCAGCAGTGAGTAAAGCCTGGTTAAGACTGTGGTGTGGTTGAACTTGTAATGACTTTGCCATGAGATTTGGGAGCCTTAAATGATGTCTGTAAGCATGATGTTGTGGTTATTTATTGCTGTGTAAGAAATCACCTCAAACGTTAGCTGTAGAAAACAGTAACAGCCATCTACTTTGCTCACGAATCTGCAACTTGGTCAGGACTCTGTGGGGTCAGCTGAGGCAGCTCAACTGAGGCTAAAGAAGCCACTTCTAGACGGCTTATACATATGGCTGGCAAATTGGTGTTGGTTTTCAGCCAGGAGCTGAGGAGGGTGTCCTGTTCTCCACATGCACCTCTCCTTGGGGCTGTTGGAGCTTCCTCACAGCATAGCAGCTGGATTCCAAGATTAAGTGTCGTCAGAACAACATCTAGAAGCTTCCAGTCTTTTAAAGGCTAATGGGAAGGGTGTCGACCTCTTCTTTTGAGGTGAGGGGTGTCAAAGAGTTTGCAGCCATCTTTAACTTACCACAGACCAAATTAGACCACCTACCTTTGCCTCTATAAGCCATTCACTTTCATAGCTTTTGACATCTCTCAAGGTATCTCTTTACCTGTCTTATCCACTCCCTCCCCCCACCACACACCTTTTCTCATACATTTTCAGAGGAGGCAAAAATTGGTTCTTGGAGGGAGAGGAATCATAGATATTACAACGGGAATATCTATACCACAGAACATAAACAGATACACAGTATATCTGTGCTATTAAAATTTCATGGGGGTGGGGAGGCAATTAGGAAAAAAAAGTCTAAGAAGCAGCCTTCTGGGGAGAGATAATGTAAAAAACTTTGAGAAACGCTGTTTTACTTCCAGCCCAGATGTGTTATCTTCTCTTCCATAGAGTCAAGATCCAATCCCAGCAGAGTTAATCGTTCCCTTTTTATACACTTAGAGACATTTTATTTGTATGTCTGCAGTGTATTTAACTGCCTGTATGATGCCTCTTTTTCTCATACCTGACTGTGAGCTTCTTAGATACATACTATCATGTACCTATAGTATGCCTGTAACTGATACTTAGTGAATTGAATTGAAATGGCCTAAGGGGCATTAGGTTTTACCTTGGTTTGGGTTTTTCCACAAACAGACTCTGAAGTAAGGATTTAAACTCCAAGTAGCCTTTTGGAAAGTGAAGGAAACGCTGGTGGGGAGCAGGGAAGGAGGGGATGCCAACGAAGGGAATATTATCATGTCAGCTACCGTGGGTGACCGGTACTCAATATTGTGGGGAAATTCTCAGAAGTGTAAAAAGCCAGAACCAACATTAAACCCAAACAGAAAAGCATCCCAGCACAGAATTAAACCACCTGTGGGGCTGAGGAGCTGGGGTATTTATACTCTTAACGCCCCATCATTTGTTAATTGGAGACTCTGGGGGTATTGAGCCACTGCAAAAAGCTTCTTCCGTGGCTTTGGGAAAAAAACCCACGCAGAGAGAAGTAGGTGGTAACTTCCACTGATGGAGGAAGTCAAAAGTGGGAGGACCTGAGGGCTAAGGGCAGAGCACCAATAACATAAGCTGTAAGCTTCCTTAGCACTTAATGACTAAGCTAGTCAGAGGAAAGGGGAGGATGGTTTTTGTTTGAAATGGGGAACTCTTACTTTCTCATTGTCAGTTTCCTTGGTTGAAGTTCAGCCCCATGAAGGCAGGAAGCATGCTTGTCTTAATCAATAAGGTGTACTCAGCAGAGTCCCTGACTCAGTAAATAAGAGAATTAATGAATCAATGGCTGAATAAACCAGCACTAGGATTTAAGAGATGTGTTCTTTATTATGTTCCAATTCAAAGGAGGTCAGAGCAGGTAAGATGCAAGCTGGTAATGGAAGCTGACACGTGTCAGGTGAGATTTGACTTCAGAAACTCTTAGAAGACCAACAGACTGACTACAGCGTAGGCATGTTCCTGGTGTTGGCCTGCGGCTTATTGACCCATTGGCATTTTTGTGACCAAGCAGCTGTGAGTCAGATTCAGGTCCACTGAACTCAGGCCCAGCCCAGGCCTTGTCCACAAGACTCAGGTCTTGTCCTGAGAAATTTAACATTATCTTGGGTTCAGGTGCTGTGAAAACAAAGATTGTCCCGAGAAGTGGCTGTACTCGGATAAGCTTGTGATCTTGGAGAATCCACATGGTGTGTACCTGTCCGTTTTGTCATGGGCTGAATTATGCACCCACTCCCCCACCCCCAAAAGGTATGATGAAGTCCTACCTCTCAGTGCTTCGGGATGTGACCTTATTTAGAAATAGTCTCTGCAGAGGTGGTCAAGTTAAAATGAGGTCATTAGCATGGGACCTAATCCAATATGGTGTCCTTAGAAATTTGGACTCAGAAACAGACACACACAGGGAGAAGACGATGTGAAGGTACAGAGAGGAGGCAGCCATGTCTCTGGGGTGGTACATCCATCTACCAGCCAAGGAATGCCATAGAGTGCTACAGATTCCCATCAGGACTAAAAGGTAGAAAAGGCATGGAAGGCCTTTACTCTAGAGCCATCAGAGAGGGTGGTCCTGCTGGCCCCTTGATTTTGGACTTCTAGATTCCAGACCTATTAGACAACAGGTCTCCATTGTTTCGAGTCACCAAGTTTTCATACTTTGTTATGGCAACTCTAGGGAAGCAGTATCTTTTCTTGTCTTTTTCTTTTCTCTCTTTTTGGACAAAGGCTTTCCCAAATGGTTGTCCCCCGCCTCTCTTTCTTCTTCTCACTCTTTGCTTGCTTTCCTATGTATGCTACACTGATGAATAGTTCACATTTGCCTATGGATTCCCCTGGTTTATGGACATTCTTTTTTTTTTTTAATATTTTTTAAATGTTTATTTCTGAGACAGAGAGAGACAGAGCATGAGTGGGGGAGGGGCAGAGAGAGAGGAAGACACAAAATCCGAAGCAGGCCCCAGGCTCTGAGCTGTCAGAGCAGAGCCCGACGTGGGGCTCGAACTCACAAGCCGTGAGATCATGACCTGAGCTGAAGTTGGTCGCTCAACCGACTGAGCCACCCAGGTGCCGCACAAAGGACATTCTATTCTTAAGTCATTTGGGAGATGAGAGAGGCTCTTCTTCAGATGTTTGGCCCTTTTGGCTGTTACTCAAAAGGGAGTCATTAACCTCATTGAAATGGTTTGCCATCTGTGCCAGAATTGGGTCAGAATGAGGCCTTTTCTGCTGTTGTGGTGTGGTGAGATGGGCCTAGGAGATGGCCTACCTTTCTTACATGTTACTCCTTGTGGGGCTGCAGGCATAGATCCCTTCCTTTCCAAGGAAATTTAATGGATTTGCATGACTTTAGGGGACTCAAGTGAGGCCATTAGTCATGGTTCTTGTGGCTGAGAGTTCTCAGCTTCCCCCTAGTGAGGTTGGATGTTTGTCTAGTTGTGGACCCGGATTAGAGCTCATTGCCAAGGCGATTTTCAGAGAGCAGTCATGTGGCTGATGGTAGCAGGAAGTGGTATGGAATCAAGGAATGGAAGGCGACGAGCTGAGATGAGAACAGTGTGACTCAGGCGTGTGTGTAGTTTGAAGGAATGATGTTTTTCCCCACTTAATGATTTGTTTGTGCATTAAGCATTTATTTAGTAGCTACTCTGTGTCAAGCACTTAGCTAGGGACAAGGGCTATAAAGAGACAAGTAAACAGTAATTCAAGTGCCCCAGGTGGCATGAAAATCCTGATTATTATACAAAGCTCAGTTCAGGCAGAAAGCGGGCAGGAAGGTTAGTTCTGAGCTGGGAGGTAGGGAGTTTCAGGAAAGCCTTTATAGGTGTGATCATAATTGGGGGGAAAAGCAACAGAATATAAGAGTTGTTGTCTCCCTTGATATGGGCAACTTTTTAGTTCTTTTGTAAAACAACTCTTCTAAAGATATCATGTATAGCAAAGGAATTCTCTGCCCTCTGTGGATGACTACAGCGTAGTTGCTCTCCACTGAGCCCTGATCAAAGCAAACTCTGGCTTGCCCAGTCTCTGGCATGGCCCCATCCTGACCACTTGAAGCCTGGGGACAAAATTATTTATAGTTTCTTTCCAACCTGCCAAGATAATGTTCAATCCTGCATCAGCCGAAATCTAGTCCTGCAGAGGAATTTTGTCTAGTGAAAATAAAAACAAATGAGCATGCATGTCAATCTATGTGTGTTCATAACACGTATCAGCTGGGTCCTGATGAGCAGGGTATTCACCGACACCATAAAGCAAGCATTTCAAACTGGAACATAAAGGTGTCCCTGGGGCTGTACTCAGGGACTGAATGAAGTCCCTTGGGGAAATAGGAGAAACAATCTTTGGAATCTTAAACTCCTAACATTTGGTGTGGTTTCCAAATCTTACATTGTTTCTTTTCGTTCTCTTAAAAATATGTTGATGCTGTTTTGTTTTCATTCTCTGCTGTATGCTCTCATTTATTGCTTTGGAGGAAGACAAGTCACTCAGGGTGTTTCTAGCTGTGCGCTTGCTTTGGTCTGGTTTTTAGAGGCTGCTTTGTGCTGCACCCATGCACGTGTGTGCCTCAAAGAAGGATGTGGCCAGACGTCCACTTGACCTATGCCTCATCTACGATTTGATTGCCAATAACTTATGTTAAACTTCCCAGAAAATTAATAGCAGTTGGCATTTTGCATGGCAGAAAATACAAATTGGCAAAAGGAAGGAGAGGAAAGGGAAGAAGAGAAAAAAAATTACATGCAATTCAAGAACCTGGAAGTGACTGCTGTGAATATTTTTGTATGTGTGCTTCCAGATATTTTAAAGTGGCTGTCTAAACATAAATGGCAGAAAATAGGGAAAAGAATAAAGATAATTTGTGTGTGTGTGTGTGTGTGTGTGTCTGTGTGTGTGTGCGTGTGTGTGTGTGCGTGCATGTACCAGTTACTGTACTCGGTATTTAATGTACATTGTCGGGGGAAATGTTGCAGGATATGTTAGAGAATCGGGGCCTTGGCATCAGAGTGCTTTAGAGTGAATCTGCCCTGTTTTTATCAGAATGTTGTTGGAAGGTAAATGAGATAATTCTTGTCAAGTGCCTTTGGCACTTGATGCAAGGTTGGGTCTAGCTCTCTCTCTTTCTCTCTCTCTCTTTCTCACACACACACATTTATATCAATTATTGGTCCTATTTTATGATGAGTCATCGATTTAGACTCATGATTGACCCTAAGATTTTCCGATTCTAAAACCTTTCATTTCATTCCATGCCTTATGCTATTGATTCCAAAATGAAGTCTATTATGCAGTTTTAAAAGATGATATAGCAGCAACCTTATTAACTCTAGACAGGTGTCGAAGCGATTAGGGACAGCACGCTGAGCGAGGACTGAACCAGTCGTTATGTGGCTGGGCTTCTGGGCCCGGCTGTCTTTGAAGTCTGTCGCTCAGGGGCACTTTGGACAAGTTGCTTCACTTTTCTGGGCTTCAGTTTCTTCATCTGTGACATGAGGGAGTTGGTGTGGGTTGTCATGAAGGTTGCTCCTATTAATATTCTGCATTTCTGGGTAGTAATTTCTCCTACAGAGAGTTCAGGGTTTGTGTTTCCACATTTATTTGTGAGGGAGCATGAGGCAAAAATTTAAGATGAGGGAGAGAAGGGAGTCTGAGAAGGGAGGGAAGAAGCTGATAGCAGTCACAACCAGATAGCAGTCAGCATCCATGGAGACATAAATATCTGAGCTGGAAAGAAACAGGATTTGGGGGAAAGGACCTTTGGAAATTATGGATAATGCTAACATGTACATCATAACCTTTTATGCGATCGTCCAAATACAGAGCATTCTTTAGTGCACTTAGCTTTGGTTGATTAAAGATACAAATTTGACTCTGGCTTCTACCTACCATAAAGACAGCTATCGCTTTCCATCCTATGAACAAGAAAAATCCAGATTATTTACAAAATCAAACCTTCCCTTGAACCCATCAAAGAGCCAGGGGCATAGTACACCCAACTGGCCTGAAATGTATAGGAAACACGCCCTCCAGAAAAAGAGGCCACATGAGTTATGGCTCACTTTGAATGGAGAATGGAAGATGGCTTGTAAGGCAAGAGGGTAAGAAAAATTCAGGTAACATCACTAGCAAATTTGTAAAGGTCAGTTGTGGGCTAGCGTAAAAGTGAAGAGCCCATGGTTACTCTCTACCCAAGGAGAATTCACATTAATTCATAGACCTTTCTAAATAGACTACCAGTGAGACTCAGGACAATGACTGACAGCCAGGCCGGAGGCCAGAGCAAGCCTCTTTGATGGTTCAGGCCTAGGGGAGGGGTGTGGCTATCATGCACAAGGCCAGGCACCTGGACTTTTCTAAGGAACACAAGACTTCACAGCTGGGGGAGGGTGAAACATCCCGTGCTCCAAGGGCATAGGTGAAGACCCCTTGTAACTTGTGGAGAGGAAAAGAAAAAGAATTTTCTGCATCTGGAGGAGAGGCAGGGAACCGCCCTGGATCCAGACAAGTACGGGTCTCTTGACAGCGGGGGGCAGAGACAAGATCACTGAGCAAGCCTGACTCCCAAGACCGTAGGATCCAGGACCTGCCTAAGACTGAGGTAGAACAAGGAGGAAGAACCCTTCCCTGCTCTTCCCTCAACACATTCCCAGGCTAGAAAGCACCTGGTATCAGGCGATTGCAGTTAGCCTCTGGGGCCAGGGAAAGAATGAGGACAGAGAGGCTCTATGAGTCCCAGGGGTACAGAGAAGCCTGCAGGCTGAGGGTGGAGCTGGAATGTTGACAGGCACCTCCCAGCAAAGCAGACCCCCAACCTAAAGACAAGGTAATTCGAGAGGATTGAAATCTGTGGTGTAGCAATAAAACCAGAAGCCAGACCAATTCCAGGTGAGACTTGGCACACCACACTAAGTGCCCGAGCAGAAGGGATACGGTCAGTTTCAGGTATAAAAGCTGTGGCCCTCCGACATTACCACGCATGATGTCCAGAACTCAACAGGAAAGTAGGAGACACACAGAAAGTCAGGAGGAGAACAATCCATCGTGAGGAGACAAAGCCATGAACAGAACCAGGCTAAGAGATGACTCCGATACGGAATTTAAAATAACGGATGAATATTTAAAGGCTCCGGTGGGGGCGGGGGGAAAGTGGAGAACAAGCGTGAACATATGGGGAGTTTCAGCAAAGAAAGAAGCAAACGAAAGTGCTAAGGAAAACATGAATAGGAAGGAAAACAACAACAGTAACAGGGCTGAAGACTACCTTTAATGAGCTCATCGGCAGA
The DNA here is from genome assembly GCF_023721935.1 of Panthera uncia. Lineage (NCBI taxonomy): Eukaryota > Metazoa > Chordata > Mammalia > Carnivora > Felidae > Panthera > Panthera uncia. The sequence goes on from NW_026057584.1 coordinate 10,187,017, forward strand.
CTCAGCAAAGACAAAGGAAGAATGAGTGAACTTGTGGATAGGCTTTTTCAGTTGTATTGATTATAGGTTTTCTGCATTATATTTCATTGATTTCTCCTCTGATCTTTATTATTTGGTATCTTCTTTTTTTTTTTAATTTTTTCAACGTGTATTTATTATTGAGAGACAGAGAGACACAGAGCATGAGCAGGGGAGGGGCCGAGAGAGAGGGAGACACAGAATCTGAAGCAGGCTCCAGGCTCTGAGCCCTCAGCACAGAGCCTGACATGGGGCTCGAACTCATGGACTGCGCGATCGTGACCTGAGCCAAAGTCCGTTGCTTAACCAACTGAGCCACCCAGGCGCCCCTATTATTTGGTATCTTCTGCTTGGGGTTTCATTTACTCTATTTACTCTTTCATTTTTTTTTTTTTTTTAAGGCTGAAGCTGAGTTTATTGAATAGAGAATTTTCTTCTTTTCTAATAGTGGCATTTTGTGCTATAAAATTCCCCTTATGTATGTTTTAGTGGCATCTCAGAATTTTTGATATGTTATGTTTTCATTTCCATTCAGCTCAAAGTACTTTCTGTATTGCTTTTTGATGTAGTCTTTGATCTATGGGTTATTTGGAACTGTGTTCGTTTCCATGTATTTGAAAATTTTACAGAGAATTTTCTGTTGATTTTTCTTTGTAGAATATGATTCCTAAATTTACTGGGGTGTTTTAAAAAAAAATTATGGCCCAGAATTTGGTCTGTTTTGGTAAGTGTTTTATGTATCCTTGAATCCTGTTGTTTTTGGGTGGAGTGGTCTAGAAATGTCAATCATGTCACGTTGTTGGTGGCGTTATTCAAACTTTATAGATCCTTGCTGCTTTTCTGTCTGTGTAGTCTATCAATTTTGGAGAGAGTGGGATTGAAATCTCTGACTGTATTTGTAGTTTTTGTCTGTGCCTTGTGGCCTACCAGTTGTATGTGCCTCTTCATATTTTGAGTGAATTTCTTGTAGGCCACATAGAATCAGGCCATCTTCATCAACGCTCACTATATCTGCCTTCTTTTTTACTAGTGGTATGAATTTTATAGATGTTAAATCTATCATTTTAGGATTTATTTTCTCCTTGTCTCAGCTGGGTTTTTTGTTATTAACTTTGTCCTCTCTTTCTGCCCCCTTTTTTATGATTCTGTTTTATCTCTCCTGTCAATGCATGTAACTCTTTGGTTTGTTATTTTAGTCATTGCTTTCGTATAGTATACCTTTAGCTTATCGCCTTCCGATGATATTAAACCATGTCACATACGCTGTTAGATGCTTACGGTAGCATACTTAGGCTTCACCTTTTCTGACCTTCGTTCTTGTGTGTTTGTGCTAAAATCTTCCTCCTCCCCAGTGAGCTCTTCGTAAGCCTTGGGGGCTTTCTGCGTGCTCTGTGGGCATAGAGTTATTTCGGTGCCTCTCCCACATAATCTCTTGAGAGAATCTGTGATGTTCAAAAGAAATGCTTCCATAATTAAAACTGCATGAATAAATATGGGTGTGCGAACATGAGTATTTTCAGTTAGTTTAATAATAGCTATCACTTTTAACAGATACAGACAACCTTTTAAATTTAGGAGTGTCTGGAGGTACGCCTTTGAAATTCAGTTGGAACTTTTTTCAATAAGGCAATTACTAGGGACACTTTGCAGCAAGAAGGGGAATGCCATAGTGCTATAGGTCTTTCTTTGCATTAAACAAAAATTAATCCTTGAATGACAGAAGGCGATTCTGTATATGCTTTGCTAGATTTGGGGGAGATTATCCAACCCTGTTTTACTTTTAAAAAAGGACAGAAATGAAAATCAAAATCTTTTGCATTGAAATGTATTTAAATGAAAATTGAATTTAAGTAAAATTTTCTTTTTATTCGTTCACCTGTTTCCTCTTAATTGTATAACAAACCATTTGCTGTTTGTTTAAGAGGAGAAGAGTTTTCTTGCTTTTGTTTTGTTTTGTTTTGTTTTTTTGAATGGATAGTTAAAAGCAGACATGTAAGAGTTTACATTGAAAATGATAAGTGAGATCTTATTTAAGGTCAGAATGGAGTATTGCACTGGCTCCTTTTCCAGTATTTGGGGCTTGAATATACGTTTTTAAAAAGTAAGAGGTATAAAATGTAAGGAAACTACGACTAAGTTTGATTAATTCTTACATACCCCCCAGGAATAAAATGAAGTGTGGTTATGTGCAGCATGTAAAAGCGTCAGTGATTTTTGCACGCTGGCACAAATTAACATTTGTTTGGGGTACTGAAGTTTTCCGTTTCTTTGATTGGCCCCCTTGTTCCTTGTGGTTCTCTTAAGGAGAACATTTGCAATATTTCTGAAGCTTGATGAGGGCATTACTGAATCAGTCATTTGCAAGTTAAAACTGACCATTTTTGCCAGCCTTCACAATGCAAGGATGAACCAGGGATTAAAACCTTAATGCCTTTTCTTTCATTTGAGTGAGGATAGTGTTCCGTTATCCCAGAAAGAGAGGAAGCAGGATTTGCCTTCAAAAGATGCTTTATATTTTGGATACGGAGTCAATACAAAGGTGAGATACACCCGATTTGAATTGGTAAAATATGTAAATACTTGCCAGCTAAACTGTCAGAGATTAATGTCTGAATAGGAGTAGCAAGCGCCAACTGTAAAATTATACAGGGCATGGCGATTACCCCCTCCGCATAATGGGGCTTGATTTAGAGGCTCTATTTTAGGATTGCACATAAAGCACCAAGTGCAGAAAGCCGAGCTTTGTCTAATTTGTCCGGGGCAGTGCCCTAATTTTCTACAACCCCGCTCACTTCCCTTCTGTAAGAATGAATAACACATTTGCTTTATGGAACTCTGTGTATCTTTCATTTGGGAGCAATGGCTTTTCCAAGCTCCTCTCTTCGATTCCTCTTCTGTTGCCTTTTTTCGAAGGCTCCTGGATCGTGGTAAGTTGCACTGTCTTTACTGCACTTGTCTATCCGTGCAGAGAACAAGCGATGCCGTTTTTGACATGGCGTAATGTAGCCCTTTAGACGTGACAGATGAGAACACCGAGGCCCAGGAAGTACGAGGCCTTGCCCTTCTGATGGAGCTGTCTTTACCACCCAGCGAGAGAGCTGGCCACCTGAATGGGTGTCATTGCAGGGATACTCTTGGGCTCTCTCTTGAGACTTGGAATTCATCTTGTTTCGGCAGTAGCCCACAGAGCTTTATTGTAGACACGAATAAGCTGGGGACCGTAACACCTCCTTTAAATTATTATCGATGCTTTATCATTAAGGCCCCACCTATTCAAATAACAAAGTGCAAGATCCTCTATGTTTCCTTAAAAGCTAATGTTGCTGTTCTGTTCTGTAGTTTTAACATTTATGAAGTCCTTTTAACGTTTTGTTAGTGGCTCCGTTTTATTGTCTCGGGTGATTTTTTTTCATCAGAAAGTAATCTGTATCGGTGAGACCCTTTCTGAACAGACACCTCACGCAAGCTCGCTTAAGCGTAAGAGAGAAGGTCCTGGTTCTCGTTCTCGGTAAGTCCATGGATGGAGCCGAGTCAGAGGCAGCGGGAGCCAGGGCTAGGCAAGGTCACGTCTGTGACTCTCCATGGCTCGTCCCTCTTGGTCTCCGGGTGGTCTTATTCTCGGGCTGACCTTGGCGGGTGAGGAGGTCAGCGGTAGCTTCTTACTCACATCGCCTTGGCCTAGCAACCCTGTGAGTCAGTCAGTCTCCTGGAAGAGTCTGTCCCGCCAATCTTGAGTTTCCTCTGAACCAACGCCTTTGGCCAGGGACACGCGGTACTCAGGCGGTCAGCCTGTGTCGCATATTCTTTCCCAGGGTCGGGGGCAGGGACGGCCCCGCTCCACAAAGCAGCTACAGCAGTGGAGACATTTCCTCAAAGGGGGGCAGAAGAGTGTTCTTAGCAGAAACAGCTCTACCGTCACACTTGGACCGTTCGTTCCTAGATTTTCAAGAGCAACTCACGGTTACATGAACCTTCTGTAAAAAGATGTATTCTTGCAGACCCAATGACTCATCAGATAATTCACATCGTATTTCCCTCTTTAGCCTTATCCTTTCATTGTGGGCAAAAAGGACAAAGCCATTAAAGAAAACAAAATGCATTTTTTCCAGAAAAGGAATAATTGTCTCTATTTCACCTTCAGATACTGCCTTAGCCTCTCTCTCTGCAGCTAGTCGATGAACTCACACAGGTTTGCAGTTGTCATTTGATTGAACAGCGTCCAGCTCTCTGTGAGAAACCCGTTCAAGCAGAGACTAACATTTCATTTCTGTTCCAGCTGTGCCTGCCTCAGTGTCTGCTCGAGGGGAGGTATTCAGGGACAGGGTGCACGGCGGATCGGCGAGCTGGAGGGCCACCAAGGCTTTGAAGAGATAGGTGGTTCAGGTTACACAGCCCTTGTGGAAGTTGGCATTTGCACTCCGTTATCTTCCTGTCCCCGATTTGGGGTTTTAAAAATGGTTTCTTTCTCTTCCTTGGCTCTCTGGCTGCCTGCGTCCGGCCCGCAGCTTCCAGGCTCTCGCTGCGCTCAACGGCCAAACCAGTAGCCGTGGCATTTGGTCCCCCAGTGGGGACGGGCAGACAATCTCAGAGATTCTGGGCAGTGTGGTTGTCCGGACTTCGTGGGAGTGGAGTCACCTCTGGTGCCATCTTTAGGAACTTGTTGTGTGGCAAAAGTCAGGCTGAGGTGAGCTGTGGTTTCATGTACTGCTCACGGAGCCCCCAGCAAGATGGCGGGTGAGGACAGTGTCCTCCCTTGCTCATTAGCTCCTCTTCTGAGCTACTCTTCTCTTTACCCTCTTCGTCGTATGGCCCCAGTTGCTGTCTCACAAAGGCGACCAGCTTTTCCTCTCCCTGTCACGTATCTGTGGTGCTCCTCCCAGGCCCTCTTTGTAACACCAGATGTCGGGCTGGAATCAATTAAGAACAAAGGCAGAAACTTCCAGATTAATTTGAAAACTTGCCCTTGTGTTTTTTTTTTTCTTTTTAAGTTTATTTATTTATTTATTTATTTTGAGAAAGAGAGAGTGTGCATGCCCCCGGATAAGGAAGGAGCAGAGAGAGAGAGAGAAACAAGGGGAGAGAGAACCCCAAGCAGGCCCCATGCTGTCAGTGCAGAGGCTCGAACCCCTGAACCACAAGATCATGACCTGAGCGGAAATCAAGAGTCGGATGCTTAACGGACTGAGCCACCCAGGCGCCCCTGCCCTTACGGTCTTAAAAAATACAAATCAGGGGCGCCTGGGAGGCTCAGTCGGTGAAGTGGCCGACTTCAGCTCAGGTCATGATCTCACAGTTTGTGGGTTCCAGCCCCGAGTCGGGCTCTGTGCTGACAGCTCAGAACCTGGAGCCTGCTTCGGATTCTGTCTCTCTCTCTCTCTCTCTCTCTCTCAAAAATAGACATTAAAAAAATAAAAAAAATACAAATCACTATTCACTGAGAAATAGGACAGCAGATCTCCCTCCCATTTGAACAAGTATCAGGCTGGCAACTTTGTATCCTGAAAGGTGGCTGTGTTCGTCAGGGTTAAATCAGAAAGAGAACTAGTAGGAGAAATTCCTCAAGACTTATTCGAGGAACCGGCTTATGCAGTTGTGGAGGCTGGCGAGGCCGGGCTGAGACCCCTGTGGCAGGCTGTCAGGAAGGGTAGGCCGGAGCTCTTGGGCATGGACTGAAGCCGCCGTCCACAAGTAGAAATTCTTCCCCCTCAGGGAAGCCTCACCTCACCTGTTGTTTCAATTGATTGAATGAAGTCCACCCAGATTAGCCAGGCTATGTCTGCAATTCAAATGATTATGGGCTTTAATCACACCTACAAAATATCTTCACGGTGCTTGGTTAGATAATAGCATAGTAGCCTAGGCAAGCTGACACATAAAAATGACCATCAGCGTGGCCGTTGGGAGTTCTAGTAGATTCGGTGTGGCCCCATGGAACTGCTTTAGGCTCTTGGGATACTTCATTGACTAAAACAGTTTCTGCTCCTATGGCATTTATGTTCTAATGGAAGAGGACAGAAAATAAGAGAAACAAAATACGTAATGTTTTCGTGGTGACAAGTATTGATGAGAATAATAAAGGGGAGGAAGGGGATGGACGGCGATGAGTAGGTACATGTGGAATTGGTTACATAATCTGTGAGGCCCGGGGCAAAATGAAAATGCAGTCCTATATTCAAAAAGTAGAGAAAAGTGCCGCTAAAGGCACTGAAACATAAAACTTTTTACTTTTCTTCGTGCATCTGTCTCTGGCACAGTCATGGTGTTTTCTTCTGTTTGATTGGTGGGTTGCTTTTGTTGTTTAATGCTGTTCTAACTAAAAAGAGATTCAACATTGAGATTATTAACACAAATCTACCACTCATCATTGTATTGTGCAATGCCCACTTTAAATGCAAGGATAGGAGCAGAGGCGTTGAAATGACACGAAGTTTGCACTTCCTGGTTCATACGTGCATCTGAATTTTGTTCTTACCGGAACAGTGGAAATGTGCTACAAAACTAACTCACCTGTATTTATTTATTTATTTATTTATTTATTTATTTATTTAGAGTGCATACCCATGAGTGGGGGATGGGAAGAGGGGGGGGGGGGGGAGAGAGAGAGAGAGAGAGAGAGAGAGAGAGAGAATCCCATGCAGGCTCCATGCGCATTGCAGAGCCCAGCATGGGGCTCAATCCCACAACCCTGGGATCATGACCTGAGCTGAAATCAAGAGTCAGACCCTCAACTGACTGAGCCACCCACTGCCCCTGTTTCATTTCTTTTTATTAATTAATTAACTAGTTGTTTGTTTTGAGAGAGAGAGAAAGTGCGCACACATGAGCGAGGGAGGGGCAGAGAGAGAAAGAATCTCAAGCAGGTGCCGTGCTTGTGTCACGCTCTGTCAGTGTGTCAAGGTGTCAGGCTCTGTCAGTGCAGAGCCTGACGTGGAGCTCTCGCCCACAAACCGCGAGAGCACGACCTGAGCTGAAATCGAGAGTCGGTTGCTTACCCGACTGAGCCACCCAGGTGCCCCTGTTCCATTTCTAAAAACGCACATTCTCCTGACACTTTACCTTTAGCTTGCAGATTAGTGAGGAGGGACTGAAGGGAGGAGGAGCTGTGGCTGTCCTCCCTGTCCCTTTCCTTCTCTGTGGTCATTTTCAGTGTCATTTTCAGTTGTCTGTTACAGGAAAGTCCTACAAATAGAAGGGATATGCTAGAGTTCCTTGATCATTCATGTTTGTTAAAATACAACTGACTTACTTCTGCATTTGAAGCAAGTTCTCCCTCCAAAGCATGGCCTCCTGGGGCTGCCAGTGCATTGCTTACGGAGCCATGGACTTAATATGCTTGCCTGGTACTCGCTTGGCATCTTCTTGAATTCCTAGGCATCAGGGGATGCACCTATTGTGTGTATCTCCTCTACTCATGCATGTACCCTACTGTTTCATTGGACTCAGCTTACAAAACACAGGCTCAAAGATAAATTTATGAAGGATTTCAAGACCATGACATTCACCCAAGAGCATTAAACCAAGCATGGTGTTCTCCTAAGCATGGGGATCCTGTTGTGATGGTGCAGGTTGCGGGCCCACGAAGCCATCTGTGTGTGTGTGTGGGGGGGGGCACACGCACCTGCTATTTTAGATAATATTGATAAAGAAGGCCTGTCTCATAAGGTGACATTTGATCAAGGTCCTCAAGAAGATACAGAAGCAAGGGATTCAGATCCTAGAGCAGGGGGATCATGGTCAGACATCCCAAGGCACGTGTGTCTTTGCCTTATCCTCAGAAGAATAAAGACGCCACTGTGGTTGGGTCCAAGTGAGAGGGAGGGTGAGGAGTGGGAGGTGAGGTTAGAGAGGCAGAGGTCCCTGAATTGTGCGTGGGTTTCAAGGCCAAGGCAAGGACTTGGAATATTTTTGTGAGAAGGGAAGGCTTGAGATAGTCCTACCAGAGGGGTGACAAGCTGTGATCTGAGCTGAGAAGGCCCCCCTGGCTGTGCTGTGGTAATACCCTGCACTGGGTCAAGGTTGGGAGTGGTAGGACCAGATGCTATGGTAGACCAAACAAAGATGGGGCCTGGACTGGGTGTATACATAGCAGTTATTAAATGTCGCTGCATTCTGGTTATATTTCAAAACGGGTGCCAGCAGGAACTGCATGCAGAATAGATATTTACTAGACTCAGGAAGAGAAATGGTCTATTGAAAAGTGGTGGCTTTCCTAAAGTTCTACAGCCAGGGCATGGCAGAATGGGGGAAGGCAGAGAGCAGGATTATTGTGTTCTTTTCATTGGTTCTTCTCCTTTTTCATTAGCTCTAGACTGTCCCCCAAAATAGCACCGATCACCTTCTTTTCTGAACATCTTCACTTACTTGGCTGAAATCAACATGCCTTAAATCTCTAGGAGTCTCTCTCTACATATCACCTTGGAAGAACTTCCCAGAGCAAGGTGTTGGTGATTCTACCGCTACCCCATGTTCCCGTGGTCTCTGTGTGGGGGGTTGCCTGTCTCCCACGGTGTCAACTTAGGGACATCCTGACAGTTTTCCCCCTTCATGTGACTGAGTGTCTCTTGACCTTCCCTAGTAAAACAGAGTTAATAAAAAAGATTTTGCTACTGGGTCTGATGTATCGTTGCACCACATACTGCTCCAAAAAATTCCACTAGAGTTGGCTTCTTTATTTATTTGTTTGCTTGTTCCTTTTGCTCGTCAGCACTTTCAGACCATGCTGAAGTCTAAATTGAATGTCCTGACACTGAAGAAGGACCCCCTCCCAGCAGTCATCTTCCACGAGCCTGAGGCCATTGAGCTGTGCACCACTACACCCCTGATGAAGACCAGGACTCACAGTGGCTGCAAGGTATGTGGCATGTGGCCCACAGCCAGCGGGAGAGACAAAAGGGTGTGTAGCTTTAAGACACTTGTTTACCAGTGGTAACTATTCATTTATTTACTTATGTTTATTTATCATGAGACAGAGAGAGTGAGTGGGGGAAGGGCAGAGAGTGAAGGAGCGAAAGAGAATCCAAACACAGAGCTCAAACCCACAAACCATGAGCCTGTGACCTGAGCTGAAATCAAGCGTCGGAAGCTTAACCCACTGAGCCACCCAGGCGCCCCTCCCCCACGGTCACTTTTTAAAGGAATGAAAAGGTAGAACAGCTAATAAAAGCTCACTGAGCGATGGTTGTATGAATCCATCTCTTGCTTTATTTTTAGCGATCTGGCTCTCTTCCTTGTTTTCAGGTACGCACGAAAGACACAAGTTTTAGTATGTATGAGGAGAATAGTATTCTGCCCACATTTGTTGTACCATCTGAACCCATGTACACAGGAAAAGTTCTGTCCTTCGTGATCCTTCCTTCCCTTGTATTTGCACTCTGAATAAACCACATCTTGCGGAATAAAAAAGAGATTTCACAACAGTATCGTTCTCCTTTGGGAGAAAAAATTTTGCATTTTTGCTTGGCTTGGGCACTCTGAATTTATACTAATATTCATGTCTCAGAATCCATTAAAAAATATTTTTCATTTATGTAAACGATACTGCTGACAGTATAAAAAAAAACAACCCTAGAAATGAAATGTATAATTTTGGTAAGTTTTTGGGTTCTTTCTCACTTGATATTCTTTTGTGCATGAATTGATGAATACAGCAATCAGTTCAGAGGTAACAAAGAAAATATGTTCGTGCACATTTCGTCATCAGCGATATGTTTGGAGGAGTAAAAATTAAATAAGGGGTAGAACTTTGTTTTGAGTAGTGAAAAGAAAATAAAACGAGCATGCGCGTTCGCATGTGGGTTTCTTTTATAACCTTACAGACACACTCCTTTCCTTATTGCGTTTCCAGGTTAGGGAAGTCAAGATCCATCTAGCTTTCTTGCCAGAATATTCCATCGCCTCCCCAGGTCTTGCATAGCTGTGGTCAGATTGGAGGCTACGGAAATCTTGAGTCATGGCTGTGTACACAGAACCCCACACATGGTCATTTATTTCACAAATATCCATTGGGGGCTTTACCCTCGGCCCAGCACTGGGGTCAGTGGAGCACTCCCGCCAGCATCTTTGTGGGGTTTAACTGCCAGTTGCGGGGGAGGGAAGAGAAAATACAGGTAGGTGAGCACTGGCGGTTGAGACAGCCAGTCTGAAGGAACTTGCGGAAGAATCTTTCAGGCAGAAGGGAGGGGGAGTACGGATTCTCATAGGTGGCCATGGTGTTGGCGTCCTTTGTACCGGAAAAGAACGGGCAGCGGGACCGGGGAGTTGTGAAAGTTGTGTTGTGTGGTGTGGTGTCATCAAGGCAAGGGGTCTAGACTCTGTTCTAATTATTGTGTGGATCCGTCAGAGAGATTTAGGCCAGCGGGTTATAGGACTCTGTTAAAAAAAAAAAAGTGATTTTATTATTTATTTATTTTTTATTAAAAAATTTTTTAAACGTGTTTATTTTCGAGAGAGAGAGAGAGAGATCTGAGAGAGAGTGTGTGAATGAGTCGGGGAGGGGCAGAGAGAGGGAGACAGAGGATGCAAAGCAGGCTCTCGTGCTGTGAGTGCAGAGCCCGATGCGGGGTTTGAACGCATGAACCGTGAGACCGTGCCCTGAGCCAAAATCAGGAGTCAGCCACTTAATCGACTGCGCCACCCAGGTGCCCCCCAAAAGTGATTGTAAATGGTAACTCTGCTAAGGTGAACTTTCAGCTTCCAAAGAGCAGTTGCCAGAGGCCGTGATTCGACAGGAGTCCGTGGGTCTACGGAACTGGTCTTAGGTCCCCATGTATGCAGCGCTTTGGATAAATGGATGATACAAAGGCATTAGGGAAGTACTTGTTAAATTTGAAAGTGCTATGAGATCAAATTGTGTTATACATCCTTTAGAGGGTTCCCAGAGTCATTTTGAATTCTGTTCCTGTTGGGGAAAAGGGTCCCTCAGAAGCAAGATGAAGTCAGTAAGGACAAGTACAAGGAGGGGAGGTGCCTTTGGTAAAGTCTGCAGAGTATGTTTAAATGGGAGGGGGATGCAGTTATAGAGTAAAAGGCCTAGCAATCCAATCAAGATATGAAAGAGGTGTGTGTGTGTGTGTGTGTGTGTGTGTGAGAGAGAGAGAGAGAGAGAGAGAGAGAGACAGAGAGAGACAGAGAGAAAGGGAGAGAGAGAGAGATTTGCTAGAGAGATATATATTTGCTAGGAGAATAAAAACTATCATTTTCCTGAAAGGGAGCATAGGGTTCGAGATGCATGGAGTAATTTTTTTTTTTCCGTGTATTGCCTTAGGTCTGTGTTCGCTTATTTTACTTCTAAAAGTATGTTGGAAAAAAATAGAAGGAATTCAGAAGAACACACCCAAGAGAATGAGGTGGGCTTGGCATCAGTCAGTGGGGCTGGGTAGACAAAGGGAAATCATCCGTGATTTCACCTGGACACTGGGGAGACCTTGGCCTTCAAGGTGAAAAACACAGACCACCGGGCTGTAGAAAGTTTCTGAACTCTCCATCCCTAGAAATCTTGAAGATGAGATTCCAGGTGCAGATAATCATAATCTGGGCCAGCTCTAGCTTTAGGATTCTATTTGAAGGAAGACCCCCCCGCCATGTGTCATTGTTCAAATTGTGTTCTACAAGGCACTTTATACATTTACATCTTAACTTGAACACACTGGGGTTGACAGTTCTTTAATCGGCAATGATAATATCCTGTTTGTGTTCCGAGTCATATTCTTTTGTTCAAAGACAATGACAAAGTTACACTTTTGAGCTTTGAAATTTCTGTTTAGAATGCCCCGACCTCCCCCCCCCCCCGCCCCCAGGCATCCACAGGAACAAAATGCAGTGTTTCCTCTTGGATTCTGACGAGTAACTTAGCTCACAAAATGCCAGCTGCAGAAGGAGCTCTCTCTCTCTCTCTCTCTCTCTCTCTCTCCCTCTCTCTCTCAGGCTCACGCCTGCCACGAATAATGAGCACAATGTCGTTCAGGCCCAGCTGCAGGGCCGGCGGACGGGACCCTCCATATTCACACAGGGCCAGCTCTTTTTGCTTAAACAGCTCTCAAGTTGTGCTTGCATAACGGTGGATTTGGGGAGGGAGAGAGCCAGGAGGAAGCAAAGGCCAAGGGGCTGAAAATGGATGATGGTTTAGCACCATCGAGGCACTGGCCCACTCAGACTCCCCCTTTCCCTCTGATCTGTATTCTCCGTGGGTCCTGATGGGATTGCCCTGCCAGGCTATTCATGTTGTGGGCAGCTGGGTCTTTGTGTGTTTTCCTCTACGGCTGCCTTTTTTTTTTTTTTTTTTTTGGAGTGGAGTTATTTAACTGCACACCCCCCCTGCATACCATTAGGATTGGCCTGCCCTTACTCTTGCTGGGGCTTTTCAGAGTATCAGCTGCTGTATCTGATTCCGCAGCAGCAGCAATGGTCTGTCATACCTGGCTTCTCCGGCCTCGCACAACAGAATCCTAGCTGGCTCTCTGACTTGTTAGCAAACGTTTATTTGATTAATCGTCCTTGAAAAACCTACTGTACTGTGGACGCGGAATTGTGGAGAAAGGCGTCCAAGTGGGCAAGGGTGGGTAATGTAGTTCGTAGCCAAGTAGAAGGAAGAGACGAGTGCCTGAAATCAGTGAATCCCAGTGCTGCTGAAACTCGTGTATCAGAAACCCCTAGACGGCAGGTGTCTGGACCTTCTTTCCAGAGATTTTGATGCAGGTGCTCAGCTAAGCGGGCAAAAAAGAAACCTGCACTTAAAAATAGACTGTGACTGTGCAGGGGCGCCCGGGCGGCTCAGTGGGTTAAGCGTCTGAGTCTTGGTTTCAAGTCAGGTCACGATCTCACGGGTTTGTGGGTTCGAGCCCCGAGTCGGGCTGCGTGCTGACGGCGTGGAGCCTGCTTGGGATTCGCCGTCTCCCTCTCTCTCCACCCTTCCCCCCACTTGTGCTGTCTCTCTCAAGATAAATAGTAAACTTAAAAAAATTAAAAACAAAGAGACCGTGCAGGTTACAAGGCTGTGGTGCCCGGGAGAAGCGTGGGGCTTGAGGACCTGATGTGTGAGGGGAGCCACGCGAGTGACAGAAGTGGAGTCACACCCGGGGAGGGGGAGGTGAGGTGGGATATGGAGGACGGAGCTAGCTGGCCACTGTGTGGTCGGAATGGGGTTGCCACAGCTGACCAGGAGGCCGGCGTCCAAGAAAAGAACTGGGCTGCACATGTGTGGGTGAAGGGCAGCGCCTGTGTATGTGGCCTCGTCCTACAGGGGGCGCTGTTCTGTTTTGGATTGACTCCCTTCTGGGCCTACTTGGCCGGGTTCTCAAAGCCTTCAGGAAATGAGATAATGACGGTGATGATCATAGTTAGTAAGAAAATACTAATTATACAGAAATAATGCGAATAAAGAGCTGAAATTTATTAATACATTAAGCACTCTCCTATGCACTTTTCATGGTATAAACTACCCATTTGGTCCTCGTGATGACCCAGTGGTTTAAGTGCCATCTGTGGCCCCATTTCACAGGTGAGCTAGTTGAGGCAGAGAGAAGTTCTTTCCTATACCAGAGCATCCAGGGAGTAACTGGCAAAGCCTGCGTTTGAACTTCATCCGTCTGGCTCCACAGCCTGTGCACCTCCGCTCTAGATTCCACTCCCTCGCAATGACCGTTGAGTGGCTCCCATGTCTGTCCTAAGGTAGCTCTTTTGGCCAGTTGTGTCATGTGATTTTAGAAGCTCATTTTGCTTCTGTAAGCCTCACTTACCGCATCTTTGATAGACCAGAACCAAGGTCAGTGTATTTCAGGCATTCTCTTATCTAAAGGTCCAAGACTCAAATTGACCGTGTGTGTAAGTGGATTAGAATTTTGTCTTTGCTCACAAAACCCAGAAAGCATGGGGAACATGTACTGAAAGTACCATATAATTTACCCCTGCTTTCTTTTCAGGTCCTCAAATTTGGTTTTCGGAGAGAGAGAGAGAGAGAGAGAGAGAGAGAGAGAGAGAGAGAGACTATGATGAAAGTCACATCCCTTGTAAAACACATATATGAAATAAAACACTAAATGCCCATCGAGTTCCTGGATGCCCATGTGAACACTGAGCTACAAACCCCTTCCACAGAAATAGTCCCCAGCTTTACGGTGTTTATAGTTTGAAAGCAAAACAGTACCCATGCCGAAACAAATATGCTGAGCCATAATTGGGGCTCCCGCACATCTGATGACATTTATCTTTTATTTAAAACCTTCTATAAGGTTTGGGAAGGGTGGTTGATTTGAGTGTAGGGACTCCGGTGAGTTGAAGAAGGAACGTAGCGTGGGAAACATGCACCTGGGGAGGACAAGAGGGGAAAGAGGCAGGAAGGAAAGGCGGGAAAATCCGCAGTGACAGCTCTCTTGTTTGGATCTGAGCCAGCCTGCCTTTGTTCTGGTTTGCCTGGCTGTCTTTCCTCTGCACCCGCTCGGTAAAGCTGGGTGGAGCCAGGGTCCTGAGATGGAGCTCCAGGAGGGATGTTCCTCTGGGCCACCAGACAGGCTTCGGGAGGTGGTGGTGAATTGGGCTAATCGAGCTCAAGATATTTCTTCCCACTCCCCCCTCCCCCACCTCGTTCTTTCATTGCTCATGCCAAGAGTGCCCTTGTCTCCATTCTGCAGCTTGGTAGGCATACAGCTGCCTCTGTGCCCTCACGGTCACTAAAGCCTCACCCCCACCCCCCGGCGCCTCACCTGGACCTGCTCTCCCACAGAACGCTCTAGCTCCCAAATCTCATCTCCAGAGTGAGGCACCTGGCTAAGCATCCCGTGAAGCCCCATCTAAGACCCTCACTGTCCTGTTCCCATCTGTGAGGGCAGAAGCCATCCAACAATGTCATTCCCCAGAAGGAGCTCGGGATTCACATACCATATTGCTTTTTATGTGACCCTTTTTGAGGCTCGTGCATTTAAGAAGTAACAGTAAGAGTCACCTAGCCCTCAAGAAGGATGTGGTTGCTTTCCAGTTGCATGGGACGGTGAAGAGAGGTTTCTGAGCTGAAGGCTTTTCAGGCACTCCTCAAATCCTACCATTTTGCATATGCGTGAGGTGGCCAGTCTTAGAAAAGACTGATTTCCAGCAATCCTACTCATGAGAAGAGCTCCTGATTTGAATGTAAATCTATTGAAAAATTAGCCTCACCTGTATCGTATGTATTTTTGTGCTTGTGTGATCAGTTATGTATTTAATTAAAAATAAGCATTTAAATAGAACTAGTCACGTTTTCTCATTTTTTTTTTTTCATGTTAGCCAAAGACCCATGATTTTATTCATCCATAGGAGGGAGAAACACTGATTATACCGTGTCATCAGCCTCACTGAATGCATTCTGCAGGCTTTTTTGGTGTAGGCGACTTGGGGCATTGCACGAGTCCCATTCTGCAAACTGTGCAGACGTTCTTGCAAAATACATTTCTGATTTTGTTATCAATACGGAATACAAGTAAAAGAAAGAATAGTAACATATGAAGTAAGACTCAGGCAGGTAGTCTTTATTGGTTATTTAAGTCTCTTGGTGTAAGCCAAGATGTGAACCTCTAGATTCAGAGTGAATGGTATCTAATTCCAATCTATTTTCTCTTTATTCTTTCCCAGACTTTCCTGTAGACAAATGAAAGCATATTTACTCTAGCTTGTCTCCCCAAATGTGGAAAGGTAAACGTTGATATGAGCTAACATCTGTTGTTCAAGAGACTAGCTTTTATTTTTCTGCAATTTTGACTGTGTTGACCTCTACATCTTCTGACCTTCTCTTTCTCTCCTTCCCTTGTTCCCTCCCTCCCTTCCTTCCTAATTTCCTTCATTCATTTCTTTCTCCACCTATAAGAATATATTGTGGCACTCTCAGAATGTTTCAGATGTTAATAGGGACACAAAGATAAACAGTGGTTTGGGGTACTTTGGGTTGAAATAACAGAAAACCTAACTGGAATTGACTTACATCATTGAAATTTATTTGCTTTGGAATCTGCAAATTCCAACAGGAGGGAAGAGGGAAAGAGATACTAGAGAGGCAACAGAAGTGTCCGCTGTGGGAAATCAAATAGCTATGTCCTGGTTAAGGAGATTATAGGGAACGCCTTACACGGCTTTCTGGCCAAGCAGAAAACAGCTGACCCAGGATCTGGTTAATGCGCATTTAGGGGTTGGGTCGACTGCAACTGGTGAGAGGCTGATCCCACAGTCCACGGTAAAAAAGGCTCTTTTTTTAAAAAAAAAGGCTGAATGACCCGGGGGCAGACAAAATACATTCTGTAGGAAGAGCAATGGTTGTGAAAGAAAATGCAGAGTGTCCTCAGGTTACAGGGCAAGGAGTTCCTTTCCTTCCTTATTACAGCATCCCCTTGAATATATATGGGGATGTTCTTGCCCAGACAAGATGAGCCTCAGTTTGAGACTAGGCTACTCCCCAGGGCCCCTGTGCAGGCAGTCATGAATGACCATCAGCTAGCATGTGGTTTGGCCTTCTGCACTGAGGGGCTTTTTAGTCTTACTGGTCGGGGGGGGGGTGGGGGGTGGCGGTGTTCTTGTTCAGTGGAGAAATCTTGAGGCTGCCCCCCTCCTTCTGGCTTTCATTCTAGGTTTCTAATTTGGCAATCCATTATTCAAGGTAGAGAAAGAGAAGCAAGTTTTCAGAAGTCGTGAGTTCAAGCTTGTGAAATTCGAAATATCTGTGAGGCCACCCCTGGGCGACACCCAAAGGGCACCTCGTTACATGGAGTTGGAATTTCGTAGATGTCTGGTCCCTCAAGGAAAATGGGGCCATGGGAAGAGAAAGGAACGAGACAGGCACACCCACTCACACGCTTACACATGTAACCATGTGTCCGCTCTAATATTTGAGGACGAGAGAGAGCAAGAAGAATGACTGGAAAAGGGACATTATGGAAACCAGAGGAAGTTCCTGCCCACCAGGCATGGAAACTGTCCTCAGTCTTACTCCTCCCATTTAATCCTACACACAAGTGCCTACTCTGTTGACCACCCTGTTCGGTCTCAGAAGTGTTGAGGGGAGAAAATGGATATAACTCTGGGGACAGCTGAAGCTCCTGCATGTTGTTTTAGAATTGGTCTCTGTGTTATGTTTGAAATGCGCACTACTTACGCTATACCCATGGTACCTGGCGGGGAAGGATGTTTTGTTTGTAGTCATCAACTTTTTGGCTGTGAGTCTCAATTTACGACTTGGAATTCTGTACTTTGGTCTTCCCGCTGACAGCTGTGGTGGCTTCAGCAAATTTCTTCACCCTTCATGAGCTCACTTTTGTTTTCTGGTGATTAAAATCTTTTCATGTTGGGGATAGCGTCACTTCCTCTGATAAAAGCATTTAGGGCGTAGATTATCATCCTGCGTGTTGAGTAGGATTGTAGACTTCTTTATGGGGCTACTCTTTCCCCCGATGGGTACAGTACTGCTGTTCGCCCCTGGGCATCTTTGACACCTTGAAACTATTTCCTGGTGCCCCACACGGTGAGGACTGTGGCTGAAAAATGACCATTTTACTCCAGGGAACCCAATTTGGTTTTAAAGCTTTACCTTTGGGCCAGCGTCAAAGACTGTATCTTCCTGCATCTCCAAATGTCACTGCCTACTTTACTTCTTGCCTTTAAAAACTCTTGGGAGAGCAGCAAAGATTCATTAGTGAAAAATGGGAAAACAGTCGAAGCGTCTGAAAGAGATATTTTAATATTTTTGCTTCACAACGCTATGGAGAACACCCAGTCATTAAAAATTCTGTTGTAGAAATTATACTGATGTGGAAAATGATCATAATGTGTTAAGTAAATTAAATAGCTGGTTGCAAAATGTTAATAAGATTTTATTTTTGTAAAATAAAATAAAAGTAAAATAATTATCTGCAAACATTCCTAATAGAGGGCTTCTACTTAAATATGAACAGAAGTGATCCCTGGATAGTAGGATTATGGGTAAAACTTTCGATTTTCTTTTCTTTTTTTTTTTTTGCATTTTGCAATTTTCTAACTTTCCAACAAATATTACGTTTGTAATTAGTTGTTAAAAATAACTTTTAAGGAGAAATGTTTCTTTGGGTGAAAGTTTGCAGCGAGAGCTACATGGAAGAAACTCCATTCTAAATGGAGCATTTTGGAAAACAGCTTCTTCTAAGTCACCCCAACTTAGACGTTTGTTTCTTCTTTTTGACCAAATCGGAATATCTGTAGCTTCCGGGAAGGTGACATTTTCCCACCTAACCTGTGACTTGTCCAGCGTCAGACTTATCTGGTGTGTTCAGCACAATGATTGTCAGCCGACTCAGATGCCCTCGCATGGATGATATGCTGGTTTCCTGAGGCTGCTTAGCGATGACCTTAGTGCTTAAAATAACGAGAAATTTATTTTCTCGCAGATTTGGGGGCCAGAAGTCCAAAATTGGTATCAGTGGGCAGAAATCAAGGTGTCAAGGAGCTTCCTCTGGAGGCTGGAGAAGAAAACTGGTTCCTTTCCTCTTCCAGTTTTGGGTGGCTGCAGGCATTTCTTGGCCTGTGGCCAGACCACGCCATTTTCTGCCTACGTGGCCACACTTGCTGCCTCCTCCTCTGTCTGTATCCAACCTCCCTTGGCCTTTCTTTTGTAAGGACACTTGTGGTTGGATTTGGTACCCACCTGATAGTCCAGGATAATCTCCTTAGCTCAAGACTTTTAGCTTAATCAAGTCAGCAAAGACCCTTTTCCCTTATAAGGTAACGTGTCAGGTTCCAGGGAATAGGACCAAATATTTTTTGAGTGGTCTTACTCAGCCTGCTGTAGCTTGTTTCTTTGTAAATGAGGAATTCTAGAAATGTAAAAATTTCTAAGCAAAAAGAAATATAATGCCTCTAGTTAATCAGTTGTTTAGGTTATCTTATTTCTTGTGCCCAAGTAAATACTCTCAATGGAATTCAGAAAACTACTTTAAAGAAATAGAAAAATGAGGGGGATCAGTCTGCAGAAGTGTCTTGCCCCTATTTTGAGCCAAATTTCTTTATCTTGTTTACTTTATCAAAATTTTTTAAACGGAAGAGAGATCTTCAAATTTTGAGTGGAATCATGAGTTTCTTATACAAAGTCCTGACCATTTGTAGTTTGTAGGTCCAGGGTACTGGGAATATTAGACTATTTGTAAGAAAGATCCACAGTTCTACCACAGGGAATGTGAATAATGTTTCACACCCGCCCCCCTTTCTCAGTAAAGCTTTAAGGATAATTTTGAAAATGATGCGGAAATATTCTGAGCATAATGTGTGTGTCGGAGGGAAGTATCTTGTTATGAAGTTATTTTCCCCTCACGAATTCCTGTTTAGATAGTTTGTCTTTGAAACAATTTGTTGGTTTAGTCCTGAAAATTTAATCATTATCTGAATTTAGGAGGATTTGTTATTTATGTGGAGGAGATGTTAATGATTTTACATGTTTTCCTGGATTAATGCTGTGGATAAAATACAGTTTCTCTGTGGTCGACTTCATTTGTCAGGCAACCCATAGAAACACCATGCAGAAAACCAATATACTTTATTAATATATAATATACTTTATTATTAAAGTATATTAATAATTAATAATTATTAATAATTATTAATTAATAATATACTTTATGGTTTTCCAGCAGAGACTGTACAACTTACTCAAGATGGTTACAAGGTCAAGATAGCTTTAAACTAAAATCTGGTTGATGCAAATATGATGCTTAAACGTAAGAAGTTAATGCTTAAAAAGACATTTCCAAGTATGTATACATATATTTTTTTCTACTTATTTTTTGTGATGTCATTTTTTTTCAGTGTTTTATTTCTTTTTCACACTAGAGGAACTCACATGTTACAGCGTCAGTCCCTCTGCTCCTAAAAGGCTGGTTTAATTTATTGTTTGTGAAATGGAAAATGTGCATTAAATAAGGAAGCGTTCGTATAGACTGGATATAATCTCATATAAACCTAGACTTTCTTTGCAAGTGATTTTTTTTTCTTGCCTGAAGCTTTAAAATTGTATCAAAGCAATCCCTGTGGAGCTAAAAATAACCCATCAAATAGTAATGAAAAATGAAACCTAAGATGTTTACCTGTCCCCTTTGTCCCTCTCATGCCCCAGTCCTGCTCCAACTGTAATGATTTTGGCAGTTCCTTTTTATGTTTACCTTCATAGTTCAGACACTATACTTTTACCATTTTCAGTAATACCTTTTGGCTAGTTGAGTAGATACAGATTGAGATCCATAAGAGCTCTACCCACTTGCCTTCTTCCATTTTCCTAACATAGTTACTTCTGAAATTTTAGTTAATATCTGTGATGAGCGAAGAGTCGGTCAAGGCACCATGGTTTTATTGCATTTCTTGCTCTTTATGTTTTGATAATTTAAAATTTTTTTAATGTTTATTCACTTTTGAGAGAGACAGAGAGAGAGAGAGAGAGCATGAGCAAGGGAGGGTCAGAGAGAGAGGGAGACACAGACACAGAATCCGAAGCAGGCTCCAGGCTCTGAGTTGTCAGCACAGAGCCTGACACGGGGCTCGAACTCCTGGACCGCGAGATCATGACCTGAGCTGAAGTTGGTCACTTAACCCCCTGAGCCACCCAGGCACCCCTGGAGAAGACATGGATGTTTAAGGTCAACTCGTCACCTTTATCCTGTCAACTGTTCAGCCCCCTCTAAACTGCTAATTTTGGCTGTTTGAACTTTTCTTGTTTTATATCTTTATCTAACATGGAAACAGTGACCCTTAACTAACTTTCAAGTTTAAAGAAATATTTATAAAGTACTTTGAGCTTCTCACAAGAGCAGAGCTATAGAAATAAGTTACAGTTGTGATTCAAATGTAGCTTCCCCTTGGTTTGAGTGGAAGGGTCAATAAACTATAGACAACATTGTAGCAAAGGAGGTATTGATGTGAACGTGCTAATAAATAACCCAGATCATAAAAAGTTCATAAACTGCTCTCTTAAATACGTACAGTTATTTCTTCTTACATCTCTGAGTATTTCAACTCCCGACTACCTAGCAAGTTAATGATAAAAACCACTGTGACAACAGGTGCACATGTGTTCCTTGGTGTGCTGGCTGTTCATTTCTTTGTTTTTACTGAAAATATTATACATTCATTTCTTGGCAAGAGAAATGATGTCAGGGCTCCTGTGCACACTGAGATCTCTAAATGAGACATTAGTCAGATTGACGTTTATGAGTCACCAGGCATCTTCATAGACCAAATCCAGGAATTAGAAAATAATTTGCTCAGGAAATAATGGGGATAAATGAAGTTTATCATCCTGGGAAACAACAAAGCTACCCTGTGAGCTAAAGATCCTACTGAAATTAGTTTTTTCCCCACATTGATGGATTGATGAATTCTCTTTAAAACTTGGTTTTTTGACACTTATGAGCAGTGCTGGAATTCTCGCATGTCACTACCTGGCTGGACCATAAGATTTGTTAGGGCAGGAAAAGCATTGTCCATTATCACAAAGACATTGCGACTGTTAGTCTCGTCATGGGATGGTATAGAACATGTGTTTACTTTTTTGCTTGGTTAGCCCACCAGTTAATGAGGAGCCCATCTTGCGTGTGTATAAAAACCTCTCTCCTCTGTCCCTTCCTTCTCATGCTGATTCCAGACGTTTCCTAAAGCGCTTTTACTCCTTGTCCCTTCCTTGCAGCCCCATCTCCCAAGGCTCTTGGCCCTTCAGGAGGATTTGGCTTGGGAGCAGGGAGCTGTAGGGGGCTTCAGGACCCTGCATATAAATCTTCTATAAGACTGTCTTTATGACAAAAATCGACTCTTTTCTATAGCAAAAATCCAGTTTATTCATATTTCTTATGCCAACAGAATCTTGATTTCATTTCTCCTTAGTGAGAGTCACGTCTCCGAAAAGAGAGAGCAGGGAGGGAGATAACTCATTCTGCCATATGTATGCCCAAGTCACTGAGAAAAAGAGTCAAAGGAAGGGAATTTAGAGACTGAGACCATAACAACAAAGACAAGATTAGTTTATTCATTCACGGTCACTAAAGTCCGTTGCTAGGGACTTTACGCATTTTTCTTTTAAAAATGAAACACGTCCATTTAAACGAAATGAACATTCACTAATGATCACTGTAAATTTATGAATATATAGGTTAAATCTATGTACTGGTTACTCCACACATTAGGTATATTTTAAAAAAGATTTTGAATGGAAATTTTAGAAGAATGGGTTACATCTGAAATACATGATATAGGTCTATCTTAATTGGGATGATTACCATTAGTTTAGGCAAGGCTCTTTTTTAGTAATAGTGGATGTAAAACCAAATTTCGGGTGACTTTGATGATGTCAGGATTTTTGGCTGCTCTTATTAGACCAAGTGAAATCATCCATTTCACCCCAGAATAAGATAGAAAAGATCACTTGCCAAGAGGAAGGAAGGGAGGAGGGGAGGGTACTGGCTCTGCCATTTTCTTGTTTGCTTGTTTGTGCATTCATTTATCTTAAATCTGCCATTTATTTGTGGGAATCTCAGCTGGGTTTTGTTAAAACCAGATCATATGATCCATCAATCCACCGAGATGGGCAAGTGTGATATATAATGACCTGAGCAATCACATGAGATGCCTGCATCAGCTCCTTTTACCATAGAATTCTCATCCACAGGAGACGTTGAGCTCCACATCCGACATGTGGACCAGCTGGTTCTGGTGTCAGTCTACATATTAATGCTGCATTTATTTCTTCTTTTTGAAGACAAAAATAGCTGTAAATAGAAGTTCTGAGCTATTGTATCTTCAGCCTGGGGCATTCTATTGTGTACCTACTGGCACGGACATAGCTTACTTTGGAGACGGAGGACCTTGTCTACTGAGCTGCAGACATTGAGGCTGCTTCCTGGCTTTGTGGAAGAAAATGCCAAGATCGTTCACTGACATCTGATATTGTTCTAGGTGGAGAAAGCGATAAGCTGGTGTCAGATATTTAGGTCCAGACCACATTCCTCTCTTGGATTCCATGTGGTAGGTAAGGAAGCCTAGACCTGTCTGACTGAGTGATGCTCTTAACAAATGGATGGGAAAGCAGAATTACCATTTAGCTTTCTTTATCTGTGGACCAGTCTTCCTTCCTGTATCCTGGGAGAGGTAAGGAAAGAATTCATAATCGCTTGCATGGATGTTAAAAACATCAAAATGAGATGCAGCTCATCTAACTTTGGCCAGACTCTGAGATTTGGTGACAACCAGCAGCCAGTTATCATAGCAGAGATGGTTCCTTAGCTGGGGCAAACTCCACATCTATAGATCAAGATTTCTTTGTGGCAAGTAGAAGAGACTTTCTCAGTGTTGAGGGTTTTTCGAATTAGGAGTTTCTTCTTCTTTGTTTGGTTTCTTGTTCAGTACTTCATGGCACAGCTGCCTGGAAGAGAAAGACCCTCAGATCAACACTATCTGAAATATGGAAAATTGCAGATTCTATGAAAAGAATGAAATTTATTTCATTCTATTTGCGGGATAAATAGTTCTTTACCTAGCTCATTAATCTTTAGTGATTTGTCTTCAGCCTCCAGCGTTTGACTCGTTACCTGATGATTATGCCATCACTGTGAAGAAGGTGGCATTTGGGACACTGTATCCTTTTATTCCTTCTTTTAAGTGTGACTGAAGATAGGCTGAGTGCCTTGACAATGATGTTGAAGCAAGATTAAGAAGGCGTGTATTCTGGGGCACCTGGATGGCTCAGTCGGTTATGCATCTGACTCTTGGTTTCGGCTCAGGTCATGATCTGACAGTTTGTGAGATCGAGCCCCGCATTGGGCTCTGCCCTGATGGCATGGAGCCTGCTTGGGCTTTTCTCCCTCCCTCTCTCTCTACCCTCGCACCTTTTCTCTCTCTCAAAATAAACAAACATGGAGCCTGCTTGGGCTTCTCTCCCTCCCTCTCTCTCTACCTCTTGCACTTTTTCTCTCTCTCAAAATAAACAAACATGGAAAAAAAGAATGCATGTATTCCAAGGGAGGGAAACTGTATTTTTCCTTCCCCCTTCTTTTCCTTGCCCTTCTCCTTTTTTCTCTCAGTGTTACTCTTTCCTTCTATCCTTTTCCTCTCTAACCCCTTTCCCATTATCCCTGCTTACCCCTTTTCTCCCCACTTTCGGCTTCTGTTCCTACCGCTAAACACAGGTTCTCTGCTTAGATAAGATCGAGTCACCTGCACACGCCCCACGGATCACTTTGGCCCAGGCAGGAGCACACTAGCCTGGGTGTGTTTCCTGTGACAAGCTGCCCAGAACCACCCGGGAGATCAGACGTGCTGTGACTGTGGACGGGAGAAATGGACACTGCAGAATATCTATCGCAAATAGTACCCATCTATTTCCAAGAAGGACATCAACTTCTACGGTCATCCACAGCGAGGTGATGATGTAGAACACCGTAGGCCACAGAGTGTCCTGTTTCCGCTCTAGTTTTGGTTCAGTGATCATCCAACAGTCAAATGGGTATTGTATTGTATTGTATCGTATTGTGTTTACTTTGAGAGAGAGATAGAGAGGGCACAAGAGCATGAGCGGGGGAGAGGAGCAGAGGAGGAGGAGGAGAGAGAGAGAGAGTACCCCAAGCAGGTTCCATGTCATGTGGAGCCCGACACAGGGCTCATTCCCATGAACTGTGAGATCGTGACCTGAGCCAAAATCAAGAGTTGGCTGATTCACTGACTGAGCCACCCAGGGGCCCCTCAAATGGGTATTGTAAGGAATGCGGAAAGAACATGCAGGGGAACCCTGCAAGAGGCCCTTGGAACCCATTCTAAGATTGGGGATTTCAGTCCAGTTTTGGTGATGGACAGATAGGGGAGAAACACTGTATGAGAAATCCCGAGAAACTCGTGACAGCACGGATGGACCCGGAGGACATTATGCTAAGTGAAGCAAGCCAGTCACAAAAAGACAAATATCGTATGAACTCACCTGTGGAATCTAACCTAGTCAAACTCGTTGAAACAGAGAGTCAAATGGTGGCCGCCAGCGGCTGGGGGTGTGCGGTGAAAATGGGGAGATGTGGGTCAAAGAATACAAAGTTTCAGTTGCTCAGAATGAGTAAGTCTTGGGGAGCTAATGTGCAGCATGGTGATTATAGCTAACAATGTTATATACTTGAAATTTGCTCAGAGGGTAGATCTTAAGTGTTCTCACCACACACACAGGAGACAACATATGTGAAGTGATGCTTATGTTAATTCGCATCGCTGTGGTGTGCATTTTATAATGCGTGGGTACACGAAAGCATCAGATTTTACACCTTAAATATATACAATTTTTATTTGTCAGTTATACTTCAATAAAGCTAGAAGTAGTTTAGTAACAGTTTTTTAAGCGTGGTGGTGTTTTAGAAGACAGCTTGCGTATCAGTTGTGCTAGGCTTTGCACCTGCTGATGTGAACATCCCTCCTTCCAAGGCTCCAGAAAAAGAGGGCAGAGACTTGTTTCAGCTCTGATTTGACCATGGAGGCAACAGACCATTTGCTGCCGGTTTTCCTCTAGGGTCCTGAGAACCTGTCTGCCTTGCTCCAGGCACATGGTTTCCCACTTCTAGCCGAGGTCCAGTGCTTTCTGTGGAGAATCATGTTAGGGAGATCCATGCCCCTTTGTTTGCATTTGGCCCTCTAGACATCTGCACAAAGGAAAAGCTTTGTCTGCTCTAGAATGAGAATAACAGGTGCATTTACCCGTGTTCCAGCAAAGTCTCCCCCTTGCTTTATTCAGTCTCTCAAAGAGAAAAATGGGGAGCCCATCCAGTCAGTGCCGCTTGTAATGGCCTTGATGTGCCTCTATTTATAAGTTAGCTCAGCAAAGTGCTTCATTTACAGAAGGCATAACTCAGTGCTGGTTTATGGAGCTTCAATTACCTGCATAATTGAAGCAGATGCATTTTGACAGAAGTCCACCTATTCCATTCATTCCTGCCTAGAAATGTCTGCTTGTCCTCTTGGCTACTTACTTTATTTTTGTCTTTCGACACTCGAAGACTGATGTAACTTACAGTGTATTGAGTTCAAGCCTTTGTTCAGTTCTCTGCCTTCAGCCAGGAATGATTGTATTTAAACCATTAACATCTACTTGGAAACCTCAGACTGAATTTAGTGTCCTTGATTTAATACAGTCCTCTGGTAAGAGATGAATGTCATCTTTACTGTTAGAAATTAACTTAAATGTATTTTATGGTATAGAATGATAAGAGAATAAATGGTGATGCTTTGTATTTCTGTACTCAGGGCCCCCACTTCTTTTCATTAAAGCACATATGTTATAGGCTACTTACCGATATGAATACACATAGCGTTTATTTGACTGAAATCTTTCTGTTCTGTCTGCTCTTTTGTTCCTGGACTTCTGCAAATGTATAAAATAGAGCAGCTATTTATGAGGAATCAGAAAGGGCATTGCCTTGTGCAGTTTATTTTACTTGAAATTGATGACATATGCAAAAGTTCCTGATTAAAGAAAAAAAGATCATGAACTTAATATATTAAAGCTCTTAAGTGTAAAAAAAAATCCATCATCTTCCCTTTGTCTTTTCTCCTCACTGTTATGAGCAAAGTAAAGCTTAGTAGGACGAAATACCTTGCCTTGAGGGAGTTGAATTTTTCTGCAGCATAGACTTTAGTATGGCTCGTTGCTACAAGAGAAACATAAACGTATGTGATACATTCTGAAATAGGATATATGAACATGCTCCTTAATGTTTTCTATCACTGCTGTTCTCCACTACTGCAGGGGATAGTTTTTGGTTAAGATAGGGCAGAGAATTTTGAGGGAATATTTGTCTGAACTTTCTCAGGGGGTCAAACAGTGCTTATAATTTCTGCAGTCAATTTACATCAATTATGAAGTTCAGGATAGCTGGCCAATAGATTTAAATCAAGGAGAGAAAGTGCCAATCCTTAATTGATTTTTTAATGGAAAGTAAATAACCCATTATCCTTCATTCACATAAAGAGGCAGAAGAAGCTATTTTTGTATATAGGAAATTTGGGAGAATTAATATATGGCCAAGTCCAAGAGCAAGGACTGTTAAATTTCTGAAATGATTGTCTTTATTAACTAGTGAAATATCAGAAAACTATTTTATACTAGTTATCTGTCGCTGTATAAAAATTACCTCAAAACTAAAGCAACCGGCATTTATTATCTCACAGTTTTTGTGGTGTAGCAATCTAAGTGCAG
Organism: Panthera uncia; assembly: GCF_023721935.1. Lineage (NCBI taxonomy): Eukaryota > Metazoa > Chordata > Mammalia > Carnivora > Felidae > Panthera > Panthera uncia. Next base: position 10,214,219 of record NW_026057584.1, read on the forward strand.
CTTAGCTGGCCACCTCTCGGTTTCAGGGTCTCTCCTGTGGTTGCCGTCAGGCTGTTGGCTGGGGCTGCAGCCTCATCCGAAGGCTCAGCTGAGAGAAGTTCCATGTGCAAGCTCACTCAGGCGGTGGTGGCGGCAGGATTCAGTTCCTTGCAGGTGCTTGGAACGAGTTGCTTTGCTGTCTGCCAATGATCTCCTCAATTCTTTTTTTTTTAATTTTTAAAAAATGTTTATTTATTTTTGAGAGAGAGAGAGTGAGACAGAACATGAGCAGGGAAGGGCCAGAGAGAGAGAGGGAGACACAGAATCGGAAGCAGGCTCCAGGCTCTGAGCGGTCAGTACAGAGCCCGACGCGGGGCTCGAACCCACGAACTGTGAAATCATGACCTGAGCCGGAGTCGGATGCCCAACCGACTGAGCCACCCAGGCACCCCAAGATCTCCTCAATTCTTTGCCACAAGAGCCTCTTCGTGGCAAGAAGAGCCTCTTCGTGGAACAGCTCACTCCTATCAGGACAAGCAAACGAGAGAGCAAGACATGATAAGCAAGATGGGAGACAGAGTCTTTTTGTAACTTAAACTCGGAAGTGGCACCTTAGAAGCCAGTTGAAAGGTCCCGCACACACTCAAGGGCAGAGGATTATATAAGGGCATGAATATTAGGAGGCGAGCATTGCCGGGGACCATCTGAGAAACCACCTACCACATCTGCTGACCGCTTTTTCAGACCTCATTTCATTCATTAATCAACAAGCATAAGTTGAACTTGTTGCTCACAGTCTGATAATCTGAGTTTTGCATTTCACGTGATTGTTCTTCACCGTCTTTAAAACATGACCATCTTGGCTTCAGGTCGTTTTTTTGCCACTCCGAGTTTCCTTCTTGACTTGGGATGCTTTAGTGTTATTAACCCTCTCTGTCTGTTTGCCATCTGGCCATGAACATCATGAGAAAATTATTTCTTTATTGTTGGGAAGAGATGTCAGCACTCCCATGTTCACTGAGGCATTATTCATAATAGCTAAGACATGGAAACAACACATGTGTCCATTAATAGGTGAATGGACAAGGAAAATTTGGTATATATATTCATGGAATATTATTCGGCCATAAAGAGGGAGGAAGTCTTGCCATTTGTGACAACATGGATGCACCTTGAGGGCATTAGGCAAATAAGTCATGCAGAAAAAGACAAATACTTTATGATCCCATTTATACGTGGAATCTAAAAACAAAAATGGACTCATAGAAACAGAATGCAGATTGATCATTCTGTGGGGCTAGAGGGTGGAAGAAATGGGGAGGCATCACCAAAGGGTAAAAGAATTTAATTATAAGGTAAATAAGTTTCAGGGACCTAACTTACAGCACGGCGACTATAACTAACAATGGTGTATTGCAAGGGCACCTGGGTGGCTCAGTCGGCTAAGCATCTGACTTCAGCTCAGGTCATGATCTCACGGTCTGTGAGTTCAAGCCCCGCGTCAGGCTCTGTGCTGACAGCTCGGAGCCTAGAGCCTGCTTCGGCTTCTGTGTCTCCGAAAGAGGGAGCTCTTTCTCTGCCCTGACCTCTGTCTCCCTTTCTCTCAAAAATAAACATGAAAAAAATTTAAAAAGGACAATACTGTATTCTTGAAAGTTCTTACGATAGTCGATCTTAAATGTTCTCACCGTAACAACAAAAATGGTAATCATGTTAGGTGAAGGAAGTGTTGACTAACCTTATTGTGATAGACGTTTACAGTTTATAGATGTACTTAAGTCATCACATGTATACCTTGAATTTACATAATGTTATATGTCAACTATATACCTATAGAGGTGGAAAAAGAAAAAAGTGATTTCTGAAGCCCGTCGTATATGCATAAAACTTTCTGTTTTTTTCATGATGTTCGCTCCCAACCCGAATGACCTAGCTAGTTAATTTGGTTGATTATGTCTTGTTTGGCAAAAGTGGGAGATTAAGATGTTCCTGTGTTCATGGGCTGGTTGTAGATGAGGGATTTGGAGTCGTGTGCTGTGTTTTTATCCTGTTTCTTTTCCTGCTGAGCAAAAGTGCCTCCTTTGAGACGGAAAATTTCAATCAGGCAGCTGGTGCAGGGACTTTTCTTCTTTCCTAAATGACTATGTGGATGATCTGTGTCTAGTTAACTCACGAGGCAAATGTGTGTGTAAGGCCACGGTCAAGGATTTTATCCATCTAGTTAGCCTAGTTTTCTTTCCTGAGCACAGGCTTTCGGGTTCAGAAGCAAATTCTAATTCTGCCTTTCAGTAGCTGCCTGTCCTTGAGCAACTTACCCTTCTGAGTCTCTTTTACATGATCTACAAAATGGGACTAATGCTACTTTGTCAAGGTGGTCATGATAAGACAGTGATAGGTAGTGGGTGCTCTATAAGATAGCTGTCACTTCTTTATTTTTATTTACTTTTTAAATCCCCTGCACTAAACTCAAATGCTTTTCATTTTAGAAGAAATTCCTTTATAACTGGTTTCATTCATAACTTTTTAAAACCACATCCTAGAATTGACCATTTTAACCATTTCAAAGTGTATCATCCAGTGGCATTTAGCACGTTCATAATGTTGTGCAACCATCACCGCTCTCTACTTCTAGAACATTTTCATTACTCCAAAAGGAAATCTCACACCAGTTGAGAATTTGGTCTCCGTTTCCTATGCCCCCAGCCCCTGCAACCACTAATCTACTTACTGTCTCTGTGAATTTGCTTCTTATGGCTATTTATACAAATGGAATCATACAGTATGTGACCTTTCGTGTCTGGCTTCGTATACTTACCATAATATTTTCAAGGTTTCTCACGTAGTTCATGTAGCCATTTCACCACCGTATGCTAGTCACAGGAAGAATTGATTGAGGAAAAGTAATTCCAAGTGTGTGCTCTCTGCATGGAGCACAGGAGTGGTATCATTTTTGTAGGAGGGTGAACCACACCAACCACCTGAATGAGAATGAAAGCGGGAAGGATGCCAGCTGAGTTCATTTCCAAATCAGCTTCTACTGCAACCGCTTCCCCTCTCTTAGACCTCCCCTCCATCCCTCCATGGTTCCCCCTCTTGTGCCTACGCCACCCCCTCACCTTATCCCTTCTCATTTGTTACCTTCTCTCTCCCTTCCTTCCATTCTGTATTCCCCTCCCTCTGCCCTTTTTCCTTCTTCGTTTCATCATTCCTTCTTTTGCTCACTCTGAGCACAGGCAGAACTAAAATAGCTAAGTCCTCAAAATTTCGATTTGTAGGGATTCATCCCAAGTGAACATAGTCAACGTAATTGACATTAACCTTTGGGATCACATAAAAAAGCCCAATAGAAGAGCTTGGTTAAAAAGAATGATGATAGATCTCTTGGAAAGAATACCCTGTAGCCACAAAAAAAAAATCATGCTTAATTGAGTATTTAATGACAGAGTATATATTTAGAGATAAAAGACCTCTTTACAAAAATAGAATTGCTATAGGGTCCTCAGGTTTTAATGAATGAAATAAGTATTACCCACATCCTATGTGCATCTTTATGCAGAAAAAAATAAGATGATACACTTAAAATGGTAACGATCATTATGATAGGATGGGACGATTACCGGTGGCTTTTAGTTTTCCTTTTTGTGCTTTTTATAGCTTCGAAATTTTCAACAGTGCCCATGCATCAACTTTTGGAATCAGATAAAAAGGGTGATGAGCATTGTTATTGAAAGTATGCTAGTAGAATAGATCAGTCCTTGGCCATGAAGCCAGGAATCTGTCTTCAGTGTAAAGGACTGACTGATGGCTCTCAAATGAGATGATTTTGTCCTCAGAAACACTTAACAATGTCTGGAGACATTTTTGGCTGTCACAACCGGGAGGTGCTACTGGCATCTAGAGGGTAGAGGCTAGGGATGCTGCTAAGCAGCCTACAGCATATAGGATGCCCTCCCCTGCCACATCCCTTCACCAATGAATTTTCCAGCCCCAGAGTCAATAGTGCCGAGGTGAGAAACCTGCCCATTGGCTTATTTAAATATTTTTAATTAGCTCATTGGAGAATACTAATGGAAGAGGTCAAATCACTTGGGTTGTTTTTAATGGGTGTAAAGAATGAATTTACCTTCAAATAACACTACCCTGACCTGACTATCTAAGGACTTGAGAAGAAATCAAGCTGTTTTTCTATTCTTACACCTGTTGTCAACAGATTGTGTGTGTGTGTGTGTGTGTGTGTGTGTGTGTGTGTGTGTTTAATCTGGGCTATGTATCTCAAAGAGATGAAGCCAGGCGATATGTTTGAGGTTAGTATGGTGATACTGACTTAGGACACAGAATTCCACGGATAAATGAATAGAGGTAGTTGCCATAGAGAGAGTAATCCAGTCATGCATAATGAAGAGAATTCTGGCTGAGTGAAGAGTGCCACCTACTGAATTGTGTTTGGGTTTTCCCCAGGTTCTAATTTATGCAGGTTTATGCCTGAAAGTGTTACTTTCCATTATTGATCTCGCACATTTTCTTAAATAGTTGCTGCCGCAGTGTTAAACAATTTTTAGTTATTATTGGATCAAGGTGTAATTAGAAACAGCTGTGAACAATTGCATGCCGTCCAGCTCCTGAAGTAGCAAACCGAACTGCACTTGTAGACCTCGGATTGATTCACAGAGATTGCATCTGGCGGGTAAAACAAATCAATCTTCCGTTTCAATGCTGCCAGCCAGTTTCATTTTACCGAGATAACCAGAAAGATTAAAAACGCATTCCATATACCATTTCCAAATGTCACCAAGTTAAAAAAACAAAACAAAACCTAAAGTACCTAGCGTTTGCCGTGACAAAATTGTCAACATTTCATCCTTCCGTTAGGATTCCAGCCTTATCTTTTCTCGCTTTTCTATATTTTTTAAACGCCCGCTTTGATTGCGCTCAACTTTTGCCCACGTATTTCTTAAAGTGCACGTTGCAGTGCATAACATTTTGATATATCTATTTAATAACTACATTTTTCGATAACACGTAAAACCATTTCGAATTACATATTGAATTGGATGGGTCAGATAATTGCCATGGTGAATCTCGTCATCGGGATTAAATAGTTTGTCTCACAAAATTATATGCCTCTGTGTGATATGTTAATTCTTGCTCCTAATCAAACATTTAATTACATAATGAGCTTGGATTAATTTGCAACCTGAATCTCAAACTCATTCATGCAAAATTAAAAACGGTGCGTATCAGAGACAAACTAACGGTTTCTAGCATTTTGGTTCAAAGTTTTAGCAATCTATGCCGGTAATAACATAAAGATTTGTGACAGTTGTCAAGTAACAGTGGTAACAATCATTATGATAGAAAGCTTACACCAATAATGACAGCAAAAGCTGGATTTCTCGTGTTTATTTACTTATACTGACTTGTGGGTTCGAAAGGACTTTTATAATGTTGACTGTTTACTTGATTTCTCCGGTATGGTGACTGCCTCTCACATGAGCACAGAGGAGCCAGAACCTTAAGAGGACTTCCTTTTCCTGAACCTTGTTGCCTCTTTTAGAAAACGTTGAGCCTCTTTAAGAACTGAAGTTTGCTCTATTGACCTGTGTGACTTACTCAGGACTCTTTTCACCCCTGAGACGTTGGCTTTTAATTGCTAAATAGGATTAGTTAGTGAAATTCAAGTCGCACATGAGTATTTTGTGGTAGCTTTTGGTAGAATGGACAGTTTGCTTGAGCTATCGTCTCATAGGAAATAAATCATTCCTAAAGCCTGGCTGTCATGGTAATTTTTGTGTGGGAATGGGGATTCTTTACTCTGAATGATTTGTGTGTGTGTGTGTGTGTGTGTGTGTAGAATAGTCTAGTGTTTACTTAAAGTTTTCTTATGCTCATGTGGTATGGGTTGAACTGCATCCCACCAAAATTACTATGTTGAAGTCCTATCCCCCAGTACCTCAGAACGTGACCTTATTTGGATATAGGGTTGTTGTAAGAGTCATTAGTTAAGATGAAGTTGGAGTAGGGAGAGCCTTTAATCAAATATAACTGGTGTCCTTATAAACTGGGGACAACTGGGCATAGACATGCACACAGTGAAAGTGCCTTGTGACTCTGGGGGAGTTTTGGTGCCTCGGAGCCAAGGAAATTCCAGAAGCTAGGAGAGAGACCTGGAACATATCCTTCCCTAGCACGGCCCTGTGGACACCTTGACTTTGGACTTCTGGCCTCCCGAACCGTGAGACAATAAACTTCTGTTGTTTAAGCCACTTAGTTTGCTAAGCCACTGACCTCATTATGGTGGCCCCAGCAAACCAGAACATCAGGCACGATGATGTTGCTGTTTCCACTTGAGTAACACTCACATTTATGGGTATCTACTTCATGCCAGAAGCAGAGCTAGATGCCAGTGACACAAACTGGATTAAGCCTTCCAGGAACCCAGTGGGAGAGGTGGACAGAAAGGATTGGGAAGTTTGATGTCCCTAGTCGCCAACTTCAGATAGACCCATGAACTCACCTAAGGAAGCTACTAGTTCCCTACTTATCTTGCTCGCATTCATTCCACAGTGACTATTAAAATCACCACTACCCTCATTTCCATTCAACCACTGACTTTCTACTACTGCTCATGTGATATTTCTTAAAGATGATATTTTTATTTTTTTATTTTTATTTTTTTATTTATTTTTAAATCTTTTTTAATGTTTTTTTATTTATTTTTGAGACAGAGAGAGACAGAGCATGAGCAGGGGAGGGGCAGAGAGAGAGAGGGAGACACAGAATCCGAAGCAGGCTCCAGGCTCTGAGCGGTCAGCCCAGAGCCTGACGCGGGGCTTGAACTCATGGACTGTGAGATCATGACCCGAGCCGAAGTTGGATGCTTAACCAACTGAGCCACCCAGGCGCCCCAAAGATGATATTTTTAAAGACTTGCATATATTTTTTTTTTCTTTAAGGAAAGTAAACAGGAACTTTCCGAAAGGGCAGTTTCCTTTTCTTGCTGTCAACATCACACGGGCATTGGGGCATTGCTGGGGTTCACACCCTCAGTGGGGAAAGTTCTGCCTGCCACAGAAACGTGAGGGCACGTGCATGTGTACAGGATTCCAGATGGGCTGAGGGCTCTAGAGCCATTGAAATGACTCCTACCCGGCCCTTCATGACGTAGTTATTTAGAACTTCGATTCCCAGTTCCGTTATAATGAAAGTTCAAGGGTATCACGCTTGACAACTTTTAACACCAGTTGGGAAAAGTGAACTGACATTTATTTTGGTGATACAGCTGAGAAGATGCAAAGTTGCCAGTGGCTACTGAAGAGCAAAGTGTCCTTGAGAAATATTTCCTTCTTTGTGCGACCAGTTCAGTTTCTGGGTGGAGCCAGTCGTAGCTTCTGTGCTGTAATTTGTGGGAGCGATGTAGCCGGTAGGTTGCCATGGTTACTTGAGCCCACTGGGCAGAGGACAGACTTTCATTGTAATTAGAGTGAACACCACAGCCCAGCCGTGGGTGCTGCTCTTCAGAGGAGCCACTTCCCTTATTAAGCTTGTGTGGTCACCACACAGGGTGAAATGAGAAAGAGAAGCGTGGCCTTTTCTTCTGTTCCTTCTGCTCAGACTCTTGGGGAAGAGGCCATGACTCACTTGGGGAATATAGACACATCAGATTGTGGTTAGAAATATGCTTCTTCATAGAACTGTTTGCCTAAGCTGCTAGTCCAAGATAGGAATGGATAAATACTTTCTAAATAGCTGGGTTGGATTTAATATACTTACGTAGAACCTGATACATTCTCCGGTTGAGGAGAACTGCCTGGCAATGAAATGAAAATGAGACTGTCTACTACAATAGTGACATTGAGGTTTTGGTATGTACAAGTGCTGGAAATTGCCAACACAGAATTTTCAATAAATTATGTTCCTTTGGAGCCCTCATGGTTTGGCAGAAATAACCCACACATGGTGGGCCTTGGAGTCCTGGGGATTTGGGTTCAAGTCCCATCTCTGCCCTTACCAAGTTTGCATTCCTGGGTAAATCATCCACCTTCTCTAGGCCTCATTAAAAAAAAAAATAGGTAAATATGTATTTATAGGGTATTTGTGAGCACTGGGGATAATGAATATAAATGACCTGGGCAATAGTAGATACTTCAGGCAAGATGGTGATGATGATGATGATGATGATGATTTTTAGTGTTTGATTTAAAAGTAAATTGAAAAGAAGAGAAGCCCACAGTTCTTAACGCAGTGTTGATGTACTGTTCATTAAATAGCTTGGTTTTTCCAAGGATTGTCTTCATGAAATAAGTCCACTATATTCAAATAAAAGGATTCTTTGGCTTGGAACAGTTTTTTTTTTTCCCCTTATCAAAGATTCTCCTTTCAGCCATGGAAGTGATAAATAAATCTCTTTGCACATTTAAACTGGAAATACTTGGAACTTTGTACAGTTACACCAACATCAGAGAGCCCCTTCCCTAATTGCTGAAATGCAACAGCTAGTCTACAGGAGAAAATTCAGTGCAGCTATTTGAGCCAAGATTTTAAAATGTATTTCTGCTTGAATTTTTAGAGGAAATTTAAAGGGAATGCATTTGCCTAAGCGGGATTATGCTTTGAATAAACGCCCTGTGATGACCTCACAAATGTCAGGGGTCTTTACTGCCTTCTTGGAAACACCTTTAGCGGTTCGATTGAGAGCATGTGCAGTCTCGGGGACTCTGGTGTGAATGTTTCAATCCGTTTACCTTTTGTAGGGAACTTGCTTAGTCATTTACCCCCTAACAAATGTGTGACATAGACGTCCTAGGGAATGGGAGACACAGGTGGAGCCCCTGACAGCTCTCACTGCACAGGCTGGATGTGTAACCTCATCACCAGCACCAGCGTATCTGAAGGAAGCCTGTGTCCTTAGAGGTAGATGAGCCCCATGGAGGCTACGCAAAGAAGGACACAAGAACAGGTACATGGCAGCGGTTTCCCAGACTGTTCCAGAAACAGAGGTAGATAGAAACAGAAAGACGGATAGACAGATATTGTCCTAAGAGTTTTCCGGTCACAGAGTGGATTGGGTTAGCTCGTTACATTTTTTAGTGATCTAAAACAGTGGTTCTCAAAGATGAGGGGTGTGAGTGAGTCCTCCAGGGGACATTTGCCAATGTCTGGAGATATTTTTGGCCTTCACAACTGGGGAGGTATTAATGGCGTCTAGTGGGTGGAGGCCAGAGATGTTGCTAAACATCCCCCAGTGCATGGAATAGCCCTACAGCAAAGAGCTGTGCACGCCATCAGTCATGTCTAGGTTGAGAAACCCTGGTCACCTGATCTGGAAGAAGGCACACCTTCAGACTAGCCCGTGTCCTTTTTCTCTTACCTCCTGCTCAGAACGTCACCTTCCGATGGCTTGGTTTGCATTTTAGACACTTTGACTTAAGAAAGGGGTTGTCTTCGTTAGCTTCGACCGCTGTAACAAAATATCATAAACTTATCGACAATAGAAATTTATTCTTATAGTTTGGGAGGCTGAGAAATCCAAGATCAAGGTGTGCTGTCCAGTTTGATATATTGGCCAATTGAGAGCTCTCTGGTTGCAGATGGCTGTCTTCTCACTATGTCCTCACTTGGTGGAAGGAGCTAGCTAGCTCCCTGGCCTCTTATGAGAGCACTAATCCCATTTGTTAGGACTCTAACCTCACGATCTAATTACTCCCCAATAGCCTCACCTCCACATACCGATACATTGGGGATTTCAACATATGAAATTTGGGGGACACATGAGAGGGTTATCTTAGTTGGTTACTGGTAAGCTCTAGCCTCCGACAGTAATAAACTAGACATCTTGCTCATTCATAAGTCTCTTAAAATTCAAGTCAGTTCTGAGTATGATCAGTTTGGGTCCCCAGGAAAAAGAAAATGGAGCAGGAGTTATAATAAATAGGTACAATTTCTGTGCCCGTTCTATAGAAGAGAAAATGGAGAGGTTATGTCTCACCAAGCAAGGAAACAAAGAAGTCACCAAATCTTTTCTCTTTCTCTTCTCGACACATGGCTAGATTATAGTTCCCGGTCTCCCCGGCAGGTAGATGTCCCACGTAGCTGAGTTCTGACCGCCAAAAGGTGGGCAGATGTGACATATTCTTTGTCTAAGCTTGGCCCATGAAATGTGAAAATGATCTTTGAATCTGCTTCTCCTTCTGCCGTTCACATGGAGAAGGTTCCGAGTTTCGAGAAGAGGGTGGATCCACAAGCCAAGAGAGCCTTGGTTCTTGACCAGCTGTGTTGACGAAGCTGAGCCTTGGAGGGTTGCATCAGCAAAAATAAACCTTTATTTTGTTAGGTCACTAAAATGTTGGTTATTAAAGAACTTTCTCACCCACTCTGACTAATAACAAAATGAAATAAAGAAGTGCAAACATGAGGGGGACCCTTGGCCTGTGGCCATCCATCTGGGACTACATAGAAAAATTCACCTCCACTAAATAGGCAGAGGTACAACATTGATGCTTCTGAATATGCTGGTGTTTATATTTACACATGCTCTCTTCCGAATCATGTTTTAAAATCGAAGGATTCATTAAATTCCCTTTATCAGTATTTTACATGATAGGCAGAGGCTTATTTATATCTCAGGCAGTCATTTTAGTAATTTCAGGTTCTTAAACCTGCATGAAGATTCATAAATTCACATGTTATCCCCTCGATGCTAAGGGTTGCATGTGAGTCTGGGATTTAACCGAGAAATGTGGAATACGAGGTTTGTTTTTTTTTTTTTGCCAAACCATTCCCAGTTGCTTGCGCATCTCAGGAGCCAAAGCTTATTACTTTCCAAGTTGTAATTTAAACTTGTTAAATTGCCTCCAGACCCATTTTTTTTCATGTAGCACAATGGGAAAAACTCAGTGCTTTGGCTCCAAATGCGATTCTCTTTTATTTTTCTCTCTCCAAAATCCTACCTCCTTTGGGGATGCATCATCATTATTTCATAGAAAATTTGGGCAGGAACATCTTTTTATGAAAACTTCTTGTTTTTCTGTGCTTTTTTTTTTTTTTTCTTTGAGAGACATTTGCCATTGCATCTGGCAGGTGGTGTGGCTCTTTTTGAGAGTCTTTCAAACTCGTGATGTAGTCACATTTTAAGATCTTTGTGGGATGGCTGTAAGGAGAAATCAGGCTTGGTAACTATGTAGAAAATTGACCTGGTAAACACATTAGAGGTGGATTATCCTCTATTGCTCCCTTAATAACACCCAAAGAATGTGCCGTCCATAGCCATTTCAGAGCCTAGCAGGAGCTTTCTTGCTGAGAAGCGGAAGGTTCAGATTGTGTTCAGTATGCTCAATATACTTCGGTGGAGAAAGCCTTTAATGGTACAGCAACTCTTTGCGTGAAGACCAGCCTCCCACAGGCCACAATGGAGAGATATGCATGAAGTATACATATCAAGTATGGTAAACACTCGATGTCCCATATTTAAAATGGGGTGGTTTTCAGCTCTTTTATTTTCATGGATTAAAGTCTCCAGTGCATGTTTTTAGGGCGTGGGAGGGGCCAGGAAAGGGGAGGGCTGCTTATACACTTCAGTATAGTAGAGCCTCTATTCTAAACATTTTTTTCATTCTTTTTTTTTTTTTCTTCACGTTCCAACAGGCAGGGTTCTGCTGCATGGTCAGATCAAGTTCGATTCGGATTGTCAGTTGCCTGAATAATTAATAGAGAATTTTCAGATGCGTTGAGGAAGAATTGGACCAAAAATGAAAGCAACTGTTATTTTTTTTTTCTCCCTTCAGCAGAGTGGAATGTTGCAGTAACAGACATTCCCTAAGTGTCAGTAACCAAAACCAATGCAGGTTTATTTCTTACGGACCCCATATACCCACTGGTGGAGGGCTCTGATTTATGGCGTCTTTACTCTGAGACCCAGGCTGATGGAGGCGCCTTCCTATGAAATTTCACAGGTCACAGGAACAGGGAACAGAGTGCGGAGAACCATAGACGGACTCTACAATGCTTCAGAAGAAAAGAGACACACAGCACTGTTGCTTAATTCTATCGGCAAGAGCAAGACTTAGAGCCAAAGCTAACTTTAGAAACACAGGGAAGGGTGACTTTTCTGAATACCGGAAATGGAAACTGGGTATCAGTAAATGGTGGAAATATTTACGTCATGGTCCTACCCCGACAGACATACACTCATGACACAGATGGACATAGACGTTTAACCCTAAGCCCAATGATAAAAGTAGCCCCCAAGGGAAAATGAAGTCTCATTACAGAAAAATTCAGAAATGTAGCGTAGAACAGAAGATACCCAAAGAGATCTCCTCCTGATGCAGGAATATTTAGCCAACAGGTAGTAGAAAGGCATTTTGTTTCAGGGGACTACTGTTCCACCCTAGACTCAGTCAGAAACGGGCACAACATAATCTCTGAGCTGAGAGTATTTAGTCTTGTCAGCTCATTTAAAAAAATATGTATAGTTCAGACTTAATTTTGATTTTATTCTTAATTTTCCTTTCTTGGTAAACAGCAGGTCAAATATCAGTGAGAATCATGGTCACAGATGTGAGACGTACTGAATCGCATTTTCAACGTCTGTTGAATAGACTCAAGGCAAATATGAAGCCTGAGAACAAGATTTTTTTAATTTTGATTTTTTAAAGATTTTTAAAAAATTTTAAGTAATCGCTACACCCAATGTGGGGCTCAAACCCACAACCCCGACACCAAGAGTCACATGTTCTACCAACTGAGCTGGCCAGGTGCCCCAAGAAAAATACTTTAAACATTATAGTGATTATAGAGAATTAATTACGGGTGGTGCTATCAGAATTTCTCTCCAAAGATCCAACCTCGGTGCTTTCTTATTTTCCCCTGTTTACAGCATTAAGATAATCTCATATCATTTTAAAAAACTTTTCCTTCTTTTATTGCAATGCTTTTTAAAAATGTCCTTTGTTCTAAATAAGTAAAATGCCTGGGAGAAGTCAAAAGGAACAGTACAGGAATAAAAGGGAGCCATCCCAGGTTGTGGGAGATCAGGACAGATGGATTGATTGTGATGAGCTGAATGTCAATGTAGCCCCCACCAAAAACAAAACTCCAGACTTTTGAAACTCCTCATTAGTTCAAGAAGAAAACAATAAATAAATAAATAAATAAATAAATAAATAAATAAATAACTCAGCATGATTACCGAAGAGCAAACATTTCATTTGACTTTGTCTTTGCCCCAGGTTTTAATTTATCAAACACATACTGAGAAAGCATCTCATGTTACCATCAATTCTTGCTGTGTTTTATTTAACATGTAGCAGAGCCTGACAGAAATCTGACCTCCCAAGACAGCTCCCCCTAAGGGAAGTTCATTACCTGGCATTGGTCTACTTTGTCCATTTATCTTGGAGAAAATATTTGCAAACCATAGAGCTGATAAAAGATTTGTATCCAGAATGTATAAAGAAATCAGTAACTCAGTAATAAAACAAATACCCAATTTTAAAAATGGGCAAATGATTTAAATAAGCATTTCTCCCAAGAAAATGTGCACATGGTCAATATGTACATGAAAAGATGCTCAGAGTCTTTTAACATTAGGGAAATGCAAATCAAAACTACCATAAGATACCACTTCACACCCACTAGGATTCTAGAATAAAAGAGACATTAATAACAGGTGTTGGTGAGGACTGGGGAAGGTGAGGGTCTCATGTACTGTTGGTGGGAACGTAAAATGGCCCAGCCACCTTGGAAAATGCTCTTGGTAGTTCCTTACAAAGTTAAGCTAGAGTTATCATATAACCCAGCGATTATTCTCCTAGGAATATATGCCCAAGAGAAAGAACCCCCAAATAAGTGAAAACATATGTCCCCACAAAAACTCATATACAAATATTAAGAGTAGCATTATTCATGACAGCAAAAAATTCAGACAACCCAAATAACCAGCTGTTGAATGGATAAACACAATGTAATATATCCATAAAGTGGAAAAAATTATTTGGCAAGACAAAGAAATGAAACAGTGATAACATGCTAGCTACAACACGGATGAACCTTAAAAACGTGATGCTAAGTGAAAGAAGCCAGTTACAAAAGACCATGTATGATATGCTTCTGTTTACATGAAGTGTCCCGAATGGACAAATTTATAGAGACAGAGAGGAGATTAGTGTTTGCCTGAGACTGGGAAGGGTGGGTGGGTTGTGGAAGTGACTGCTAATGAGTACAGGGTCTCTTTGTAGAGCAATGGAAACATTCTAAAATTAGATTGTGGTGATGGTTGCACAATCCTGTGAATAGACTAAAAACCGTTGAATTGTACATTTTAAATGAGTGAACTGTAGGTTATGTGAATTGCATCCTAATAAAGCTGTTCTCTTTCTTCCTCTCTTCCCTTCTTCCTCTCTTCCCCTCTTTCTCTCCTTTCCTTCCTTCCTTCCTTCCTTCCTTCCTTCCTTCCTCCCTCCCTCCCTCCCTCCCTCCCTCTCTTTCTTTCTTTCTTTCTTTCTTTCTTTCTTTCTCTCTTTCTCTCTTTCTCTCCTTCTGTCTTCTTTTTTTAAAGTGAGGTACATTTCATCCATTCCAGTACTGAAATGTGACCCTGCCTGGCAGGTTTCCTGGCTCGGTAGTTTATGATGCTATACAGTGGGTTCCAACTTCCGGTTCCGAGTCACCTTACCAAGGAACTAGTAATAGCTTTTAACTGTTCCAGTGACCCCCTTCTCAGCACCTCTCCCTGATTCCAGCCCACAGCATCTATACAGAGATGTCTCGTTTCTTGCTTCAGAACAGAAGGCTGGCTAAAAGTTAATACTATTTGCTGATGAACTTGCTCAGAATAGTATGTAGCCCCTCAAATCTGATACCCATTAGTGACGATGGTAGATGTGCTTTCCTTCGGTGTGCTCTACAAAGCTGCTGGACCAGCTTGATCAATGAATGGTCTGGCTGTGTGATGCTGGAACTATCTAGAACTTTCTGTAATCTTCGATTTACTGTAGGGCCGCACACACTCCCATAGTGAATCAGAATGCCCAGGCATGGTGGCCTTGGGGAAAGGAGTTGCAAGGCCCTTTTAGAGGGAAGAGTAACTGCCTACGTGGGATCCCAATGGAAAACCCTTCAGTCATTGCTGTGGGCCATTGTTGCTTCTGTGCAGTGCCACTGGACTTTCTGCCAGCACAGCCGCACACGGACATGTCCGTTGGAGCCATTCAGCCTAATCTCGGACGGACTACATTTACTTCAACGTTGTAGGCACGCAGTAGATTTTTTTGCATTAATTAATAACTGTGTAGAAACAATCTCTCAGCTACTTTATGCAAAAGAGGCCTGGATTGTTGTAAATTATGTACATTTTTCCATTAACTTTTCAGCTACAGAAATTCTTCCTTATCTCGATGAGGATTTACCGTAAACTATAAGGAAAGTAAATACCGATTCTCTGGAGGATGTTTATGAAAATTGCATTTTATTAGAAATAACAACCTAGGTGTTTGTACAGCTCATTCTCTACCCTCACAGACGTATCTTCTCTGCTGGGGGCTTTTTTGGACTCCCGCCCTGGTCAGCCTGTCCAAAACCACAGGGTCCTTTTTACAACCCATCCCTTTGCCTTCCATTGTTTTCCTCTACAGCCACAGTCACTTCCTGTTTTCTGTCGTAGTTATTTCTTTATTGTTTATCTCCTCCACGGAATGTAATCCTTCTTAGGCAGGACTCTGTTAATCTCGTTTGCTGCTCTGTCCCTAGCACCTAGATCAGTGTCTGGCTTCTTGGAGGTACTCAGTAAATATTTATTGAACAAATAAATAGATACACTTCCTCCCCTCCTCTCTCCAAAATACAGTTTGAGAGAAGAGAGAAGAGAGCCCCGCAGAGCAGACAGCAAAGGAGTAAGCTTGTTTCTCTCCATTATCCAGCTTCCAGACACCATGGTATCATGCACACAAAAAGAGACAGAAGGTACAAGGTTAGAAGGCTCTTCTCGTTCAATTCTGTCCCGAAGAGGAGACTGAGTGTCCAAGTGGCAAAGGGACTTTCCCTTGGTCACAACAAAAACGAGTGACAGAATGAAGACTGTGCCTCAGAGGATGTCATTCGCAGTTCTCAGAGTTTAGAAGGTGGAGAAAAACACTAAAACACTGGAATGTTTAGCCCTTCTAAACTTATTAACTTACGTTATACTTCCATGACTTACTAAGGTACATATTAATAACTACATTACATGTAATTTTATGTTACTTACTAACTTGCATATACTTACTAACTTATAACCTACATTGTACTGTGTTACAATTACAACCCAAATGTCGCCTGGGGAGCCTTGCTCCTTTGAGATTCGAAAATAGGTGGCTGAGACCCCCTCTCCCGTGTGGCACTGTCTTCAGGCATTTGTGCGTGTAGGCAGAGGTGGCTGGTTCATTATTCCCATTTTGAGTAGTTCGAGGTCAGTGCCTTTTCTTTTATATGCTGTCCCTTTGCTACTTCGCCTTCTTCCCAAGTGGCCCCTCGAGATATTTTGCTAAACCAAAGGAGAAGTTCTATCATACTCTTTGGAGGCAAGAACAGCTTCCCTCGGTGATGGCGTTAAATAAGGAATATAAAACACGAAGTAAAGCATTTGAAATATTTCCACCCACTAACCATGACGACTTTAGGGTGCTGTTTTAGGGTATTACTCTTTGTAGGGATGAATGGTACAACAGAAAGTACCTAGACTTTAGTGGGGATCATGGCCAAACATGTACTGACAGTATGATTTTAGGTGAAGTAATTGATTTAAGTTCTAGTTCCTTGATTGTAAAATGGAGAAAATCATACTTGCTTTATAGGATACTGAGAATTAAATGAGGTAACATGTGTAAAAGTGCTTTGTTATGGAAGACGTCATGCAAATAATATCACCACTGTCACTGAGTTTGTATTTATGGTAGTTTTATTTTATTTTATTTTTTTTAGAAAGTGACTACAAGAGTTCCCCAAGGTTCTGTTCAGAGTTGTACCTTAGTTGCTGAAATGCCACAAATGACATTCCCTCTGGAACAAAAAGGGTGGGTCAGGTAAAGAAAACCAACTGTGAGTGATAAGTTAGAAAGTAACTTGAGAAATCCCAGCTGGATTTTGTGGAGTTGGAGTTAAGTGTAGTTTCATAAAATGGGCCAAATACCTGTGTTCAGAACTCTTTTGCTGCTGAGATATACCACATTTCTTGTCCTGTTTACACTGGTCAAGATCTTTTTTTCTTTTTTCTTTTTTTCTTTTCTTTACTGACTCAAGAAGACAACATTTCATCGACAGAGATCTTGCCTTCTCCACAGGATTAAGATATTTTACTTTCTTGATATATTTGACTTTAAATCTTTTTATGTGTCATGTTTTCCCCCCAAAGAAGTGACATGTTAACATGGTTTGAATAGCCCAACAAACCCGTATGTGCCTTCTGATTGCTTTCTCGTTTATGTGGGGTGGGCAGTGGTTTCTCTTTCCTCTTTCTTTTGCTCCTGCAAAGCATTGCCATTATAGCTTCTCAAAATACGAGCTCAGTAGGATTGCCTTTCCCTTCATAGAAGAAAGACTGGGATGTAGAGCTATTGAATGATTGAGCCCTAGTCTCAGAGCTGGCTAGTGACAGAACTAGACTTTTTTCTGCCCTCTTATGATACTAGCGACATCCTGTTGACATTCTTCTGACCCACAGACATGCAAATAAGTAGAAACAAAGAATCTTTTATGAAGCCTGGGGAAATGGAGAGTCCTATTCTAGTGCTCCTCTAAAATAATGCTGTCGACTACCACCAGTCCTGAGTACGGGACACCTTCCGGATAAGCCACCACTGTCCTGTTTCTTTTATTCCTCTGTGACTATATTGGGAGGACAAGAAGAGGTGGATGGTCTGAATGCAGAAGGAAGCAGAAAAAGAATTGAACAAATCGCATTCCTTTCCAGCGCACTCGTCAATGTATCGATTTTACTCATCAAGCGCTTTTGAGTGCCGGGATCTGTTTTAGTCGCTGAAGATACGGGGGGGGGGGGGGGGGGGAAGAAACTAAGAAGTGATGCAGTCTCATGGAACTTCGAATCTACTGAGAGAGACAGGCAGGCAGTACATCATTAACTGCTTAGTAACGATTATGGCAATGATGAGGGTAAATGCTTCCAAAAAAAAAAAAAAAAAAAAAGCAGAGGCCACCATGAGCCCCTGAAATAGGGCAGCTGAACTGAGTGAGCACAGGGGTTCAGGAAGTCTGAGGAGGTGTCCATTAGCTAAGGCTAGAAACGCGAGTTGCAGCGTGAGAGGTGGTGGCAGGGATGGCGGGAAGAGGCTAGGCAGAGACAAGAGTGCAAGCAAGGATCCTGAGGCAGTGAGTGTCTTGGCATATCTGAGACACAGGTTGACGTGAGAAAGCAAGTGGAAAGAGACGATGGGGATAAGCAGGTAAGAGCCATTGGTGATCTTTGGTCTTGGCCTTGGTCTTGCAAGAGCCTTGGTGATTTCGACCTCTGTGTAGAGCAGTGGGGAATTATTTAAAAGCTCTGAGCATACAGGAGCGATAACACTCTGGCTGCAGAGAAAGGAACGGTGGGGAAAGCCAGGGCTGCATAAGAGATCTGTTAGATGTTCATAGTAATCCAGGTGAGCAGTAATGTTAGTGTTGACTGAGGAGGTGGTCGCGGAGGGAGGCGTGAGGGATCTGAACTGTTTTGAGAAGGCGGGCTTGAATGGAGGTGGAGCCCCAGGGAAGGGAAGATTTTGGTGATAGCTCCTTGGATTGGGGCGTGGGAGACTGGTGGTGTGGCATGCCTTCATTTACTGAGGAATGGATGACTAGAAAAAGAACGTATTTTTTTTTTTTTTGACAGTAATACAAGAAGTCATCTTTTGGACCTACTAAGTTAGGCCCATTAACATAGAGATGTCAATGGTGGCGGTATTGACCCAGGGCTCAGGATAGAGAAATGGGTGGCAGTTGGGAACTGTCCACTCACAGTTGGCGTATACAACCACGTGGGAGGATGAGGTCACTAGAAAGAAAAGGCAGATGAGAGAAGAGGGCCGAGGATATGCCACCAAGAAATAGCTGCTTGGTCTGTTAAGGTATACATTATAGGAGATGATCTCTGGCAAGAGTTAGAATGGAGGGCGGCCCAGTTGGAGGCCATATTTATGTATCAGGAGGAGAAGAAAGTCACAGAGGGAGCTGAGGACAAGTAACCAGCGTGGCGGTTGAAAAGCCAGGAGAAAAGCCAGGCGGTTGATGTCGTGGAAGAAGGCACAAGGATAAGTGTGTGATAGTTCTGGGGGCACGGGGAGGCTGTGGGATTGGGATAATGGATCACCCAGCTGGGTTATCCTCTGGGTTAAACTCTGAAATGTGAAGTCTCCAGATCTGATTTTTCTCTAATAACTCCATGGCTCATTACAAAGATAAATAGAATTCCCCCTGCTGAAAATGTCTAATGATTAAGATGATCTGTTATTATTATTATTTATTGTTTTTTTTTTTTTTGAATTTCACTTAGAAGCCACTGAGAGGGCAAAATGAAAACAGGAGGTGATGAAAAACTGCACTCAGGTGACTCATCACTAGACGTGGGGCCAGTAGAAAATCCATGTAGTAGTAACTTTTTATAAATGCACTTCTGGATTAAGTGGAACACCTTGACCATAGCCCTTTGAGTATTACTGGAGGATGTGGGGCATATTCTCTTGTGTCATTATTGTGAACCGATGTTCTCATGGTTTCCTGATAGTCGTTTGAGTCCTGGCTCTGAACAGGGAAGAGTCTAAAGAACAAGATTTAGGGGAAAGGTTTTTAAAACACAGATTAGGAACCAGTACCACTGGAAGGATTCACGTATTTCCTCTCTTTAAATTTTGCTTTGAAATGCGTAGTTTCCAGTAAATTTTTTGAAGATGCTCAAATCGTTGCTTGAGTTTATAGAACCTCCTTTAATTCTTAAGTAGCACACAGCTGAATAAAGATTGTAGCAGCCTGATTTGGTTGATTGGTTGAGTTCTTCACATCAAAGAGCGGCATAAAATAAGAAACTGGATCCTCAGTTGGAAATAAATTCCAGATACCCTGTTTTTCTTCCAAACAATTCAGATGGCTGCAAATCCAAACTCTTAGCTTTTTATCTCTCGATAATCATATGTGAAAAATAATACAGAAGGACATAAAAATATTTACCTTTCCAGTTAAATTAACTGTAACATGGCTAAGGGTCAGGATGCTCACTTTTTATACATCCATCAAAAATTTATAGTAAATGCATTGGGCCCATTCCTAGAGATTCATGAGACACAAGTCCTGATTTGAAGGAGCTTATAGTTTAATAGGGGAGGATGAGTGCATCCAAATAATTATAAATTTCGGTTATAAGATGTTTTAGCAACTCAGAGGAGAAAGATGAAATAGTATAGGAGAGTGTTCAGAGGATATAATTATGTGAACTGAGTCACAGTGACTAGCCAAGGTGAAGAGGAAGGACCCAGGGGAAGGTGTTATTCAGCACAGGTAGCATGAAGTTGCCTCTAATAGAATGGAGGGGGGTGGAAAGGTGAGGAGGACCCAGATTATGAAGGACATACAAGCCAAGGTAAGGGGCTGTTGAAGAATTTCAAGCAGTTGCTTGGTAGGTAATTTATGCATTCTGGGAGATCATCCGTGGCAAGCTTAGAGCAGGTTTGGAGAGGGCAAGACTGAAAAAAGATACTGTTGGGGCACCTGGGGGGCTCAGTTGGTTAAACATCTGACTTCGGCTCAGGTCATGATCTTGTAGTTCATTGGTTCGAGTCCTGAGTTGCGCTCTGTGCTGACAGCTCAGAGCCTGGAGCCTGCTTTGGATTCTGTCTCTCTCTCTCTCTCTCTCTCTCTGTCTCTGCCCCTCCCCTGCTCTTTCTCTCTCTCTCTGAAAAATAAACATTAAATTTCTTTTAAAAAAGAAAAAAGATACTATTGCAGTGGTCCAGATGCAGTACAGAGACATGGTACAAGAAAACAAGTGGTAAAAAAAGATGGCTGTGCCTCTCAGAAGCATCCCTAGAGAGGGAAAAAAAGATCTGGGTTCTAATTTCAATTTTGGAACTGTATTAACATCCTCTAAAGAAGACAGAGAAATTTATTTAAATGAGTTGGCTGACATGATTCATGGAGGTCGGCAAGTCCAAAATCCTCAGGGTGGGTTGGTAGACTGAAGACTTGGGAAAAAGGTGATGTTGCAGTTTGAGTCCAAAGACAGTCTGCTGACAAAATTTCTTCCTGCTCAGGAGAGGTCAGCCCTTTCCTCTACAGGCCTTCAACTGATTGGACAGGGCCCACCCACATTATGGAAGGTAATTGCTTTCTTCAAAGTCTACTGATTTAAACGTTGATCTCATCTAAAAAAAATACCTTCATAGAAACCTCCAGAAAAGCGTTTGACCAAATATCTGGCTACCATAGCCCAGCCAAGTTGGAGGGTAAAATTGACCATCACAGTAACTAAAAGTTTTAGGCAAATTACTTTTCATTTCTGGATCCTCTCCCAGATTCCTCCTGTATAGAATTATGACATTGAACTAGATACCATCTAAGATCCATTCTAGCTTTGAATAAAATATGTTTATCCTTTCTTTGCCATGGAGTTAAGAATGGGCGTTGCCTAATTTATTTTAAGATTCTGGAATTTTATTTTATTTATTTTTTATTTTTTTATTTTTTTTTAAACATTTATTTATTTTTGAGACAGAGAGAGCATGAATAGGGGAGGGTCAGAGAAAGAGGGAGACACAGAATCCGAAACAGGCTCCAGGCTCTGAGCCATCAGCACAGAGCCCGACGCGGGGCTCGAACCCACGGACTGTGAGATCATGACCTGAGCCGAAGTCGGACGCCCAACCGACTGAGCCACCCAGGCGCCCCAGGAATTTTATTTTTTTAACCATTTTATTTAATATATTTTTTAAATTTACATCCAAGTTAGTTAGCATATAGTGCAACAATGATTTCAGGAGTAGATTCCATAATGCCCTTACCCATTTAGCCCATTCCTCCTCCCATAGCCCCTCCAGTAACCCTCTGTTTGTTCTTCATATTTAAGAATCTCTTATGTTTTTAAGATTCTAGAATTTTAGATCAACAGGTTACCTTTGGCAGCTACAACACTTCATATATATGGATAGGAAGTAGGCAGAACTGCTTAATTCATGCAAATGGTGACTCCATTGCTGTCATTTAAGGATTCCATGCAACGTTGCAGATTTTTCTGCCAAAGTGCACGAAATCAAATTTCTATAGCTTAAGTCATCTTTGAGGCTTGCTAGGAAGCTATCCTATGTAAAAGACCCTTTAATTAGGTTCTGTTGGGAATTCAGGTATTGGCATACACTGTTGATTTTTTTGTTACGGAGACGGAATCACTACAGAGAAAGTGAAATAAGGTTCATGTTATCAGGCAGAATCAACTGATTTTGGGGAGGGGGTCTCTTGCCAAGCAGTGGCATCTGTGAGGTGATTTTAGGGTTCCATTGCTCCCCTCCAGATATGAGACTTTCAGAGATAGATAGGATGTCTCATTCTTCTTAAAACCACGTTAGAAACCCTTTTACCCCTTGTATTTAAGAGAAACATTTCTACGTGGGAAGCGCATTCATGCAGCTGAGTGTATTGATAGGGAGGTTCAGTGGTTTGAGTTGTGAACCCTGACATGAATGGGAGAAAAAAAAATCGTCAGAACCATTTTCTTGTCGGAAGAGATACAAAGAACATTTCTAATAGGCCCAAAGCTTTCTGTTGTTCTTTCCCACCTTCCTAGGGTGAGATTTTGTTTAGATTTGTTTTTTAAAAAATTATCTGTGGACCAGTGTAGGCTGGGGACTTTGTATGGATGAAATAGACTTAGTATTGGAATCCTAGATGAAGAGCTCTGAGCATTTTCAAATTCGTTATTGTACGCCCTCCAATAGCTGAAATAATGTGCAATTTACTGTCAGAGAGCTCTAAAGATTTTAGGACCTTTAGACACTAATCTCTTCCCTCAATCATAGAAACTGGAACATGATACTCCTCTTTGAAGGCTTTGGCCAGCTTTTCTCTTTTCTTGCTACGCTCGTTAGAATTTTGTCTCTGACATTTTGAGACAATTTTTGAAAGATCATTTCCAAGTTATTTCAAATTACTTTCATTCTTATTTTGATGTCCTTTAATTTATCATATAATCAGGAGTTGAGGCTCACTGCTGCCCTTGGACAGGATAGTTTTAAATCTACTTTACCTCTCAGTCAATATATTCTTTATTAAAAGGCTTAAAGGGATTTAAAAAGGCCATTAAAATGTGTAAGCCTCTGTCTCATTTTGGAATATTGTTTCCGTTGTTTTGTCCACATGGGATATTCAATGTGTCCAAGAGAAAAGATAAGAAAAATAATTCATTTTGTGTTACTTAAATTGGGACGTGGGAGGTCAAACATGGCCCTGCTTGGGTTCCTTTGCCTTTAACCCCGTATCTTTTCTTCTACCCTTTTTTGTTTTTTTTAAAAGGCACATTTCAAATAAACATACAACTTTGACGATTTCTGGGTCAAAAAATACTACTCTGTCACTGTATCTTCTTACGATTTAATTTCTGAGACAATAAAAATTCCAGTCTGGTTCGATGTCAGTTTTGTAATGGAGATTTCACAGAAGATGTCTCAGAACTTTCCTTGGAAACTTTCTTCTCCACCTGAATCCCTTCCGTGTCAGTATCTGGACGGGATGGTCCGCTGCTCTCCCATCTTCCCTTGCTGTCTTGGGTCCCTCTTGACTGTCTAGGTGAGTCCCAGGGGGGCCAGGCAGGGAGGAGGTCAGAGGGGAGGGAGGGGGGGAAGGAGGCCATGGCACTGACCACCCGTCCTCACTGTCCTGATCATATTACTTCTTTCCCCTAGACCATTCCTAAAGTGTGATAGGCTAGAGTTTATTTAAGGATTTTATTTATTAAGGAGCCTCCTTGAGATTCTCTCTCCCCCGTTCTCTGCCCCTCCCCCTGTTCTCTCTCTCTTTCTCTCTCTCAAAATAAGTAAATAAACATTAAAAAAAAAAGATTTTGTGACATTTTGATTTCAGGTCTTCATGGCTTTTTCCAGTGAGTAGAACTGGTCCTACCCGGCTCTGCCCTGTGACCGTGTCCTCCCTGCCACGGTGCTCCCGGAACCGCTCTTTGGCTTGCCTGCCATTGCGTCAGGGAACCTCTCCTGCCTCCTCCCTCAGTGCAGACCCTTCCTGTCAGATGGAGATCCCGTCCTTGTCCTAACCTCTCCGGGGTCTGGTTCCTGGCAGCTCCTCTTTCCCAGCAGTGGGTGGGCTATACTCACTCCCACACCCAGCTCTGGTTCCAGGATCTCCAGCCTGGCTGAGTTCTGATCCCCACCGCCACCCTCCCTGCCCCCCACCCCCCACCCCGGGGCCAGGAAGGCGCTGGGACGAAAGGGACAGATCTGAGGTTGTCTTGCAGAGGAGGAATGTAGGCATGAGGCGGGCATTCCCACAGATCCTTCCAGGAAGCACGAGCAGGTGGAGAGACCCCTCCAGTTACGAGGCGACTGATGGGAGCCCTCATTAACATGTCCTGCATGATGAGGTGCAAAACCTGACACAGCGGGGGTGTCAAAAGGAGAACCAATTGGTTTATGACATCGGACAGCCGCACTGACTTGAGTCTGCTTCCCTGATGCACCCCAGCCCTGGCGGGACAGCGTGTGCACCTGCTGTTTGCTCACCAGACACGGATCCGTTGGGTCTGCTTTTCCCATCCCTGAACCCGCCCAGGACGCCAAGCCTCTCCGTGCTGTAGTAGATTCCAGGTGCCCCATCTGTGTCCTTTGGATGCCCGTGCACTAACGAAAGATATAAAATATGATTATGTCAGACTATGATAACAAAAATAGATCACACTTCAGTTTTCTGCTCATAAAGATTATACCACTGGCCCACCCTCACTAACTCACCCCCAGCGGTGATTTTCGGGGTGATACTGACAGAGGACCTAAATCATCCGTCGTCTCTTGCCCGACGCCTTCTGTGGTGGGGAGCCCGCATGCGCACGGCAGCTGTCGGGGGATAATGATGCCGTTTGTGTCTGTTGACTGGCCCACACGGGACTCAGTGCCACAGCCTTCCATATATTAACGTGCCAACTGGTGTGTGGCTGACACACAGGCTTTTCTACTTCCCTAATTGCCTGGAAAATTCCATGTTGTTTTTCTGACTCCTTGCCATGAGCACACAAATGCAGACTGTTTTAGAGCTGTAGGTTTTCTGCAGCCTGAAGAAACTGAGTTTCCACAGGCTCCAAAGACCTCTATTGCCTTATCTTAAACGAGGTTCAGGGGCGCCTGGGTGGCTCAGTCGGTTAAGCATCTGACTTCCTTGGCTCGAGTCATGATCTTGCAGTTCGCGAGTTCGAGCCCCATATTGGGCTGTCAGCATGGAGCCCACTTCAGATCCTCTGTCCCTCTCTCTCTCTGCCCCTCCCTTGCTTGTGCTTTCTCTCCCTCTCTCAAAAATGAGTAAACATTGAAAAACAAAAAAAGGTTCAAAGAATCTCCTCCAAATGGGTGATTCAGCTGCCAGATTATCATGATGATTTTCAAGATGATTTTTTTAAAGCTGAAAATGTGTTTAAAGATTAAAATCCACTGTCAGTTTTTAAAAATTGTTTTTTTAATGTTTATTTGCTTTAGAGAAAGAGAGACAGAGTGTAAGCGGGGGGGGGGGGGGGTT
>NW_026057584.1:10240037-10292110 GCF_023721935.1 Panthera uncia
GGGGGGGGGGGGGGGGTTTGGAGAGGAAGACACAGAATATGAAGCAGGCTCCAGGCTCTGAGCTGTCAGCACAGAGCCTGATGTGGGGATCCAACTCAACTAACTGTGAGATCATGACCTGAGCCTAAGTCAGACACTTAACTGACTGAGCCACCCAGGCACCCCAAAACCCACTGTTTGTTTTTATCCTTATAAAATCCCTATAAGTCTTGTTATTAGTGAGCTTTCTCTTGTAACATTTTATAACACTGACTTATTATTATTATTATTATTATTATTATCATTGCACTGAATTAACTATGTGATCTGACCTAAACATTTCCTATCCTTTGTTCCTATCCTTTGTTTTATCCTTTGTCATCATAAAATCTAATTTATGGAAGTGTCCTTTGTAGAAGTGTCCCAATTTTTGCTAACATTAGGTTAAGAATTCTTACAGTTTCATTACTCTCTTATTGATCCTGTTTGTGAGATGCTCCAGAAAGAGATTTTTGGCTTTTGATTTCCATCACTGAGACAACAATGTCTGGGCTCCTTGGCATGGACAGAATGGCTTTCCCCATGGACTGGCCTCTACCTGCTGCCCCAGCTTTATTTCCATCACTCTCTGACTCTTACTTTGTGCTCCACAGTTGTCAGAATCCCAATTTTTTCATGCCTCCGTACCTTTGCTTATGCTATTCCCAACCCCTAGACTGCCTTTCTCTACCTTCTTTTCCAAGACCCCTCTCACTTACTCTTTTTTTTTAAATGTTTATTTATTTGAGAGAGAGAGAGAGAGAGAGAGAGACAGAATCCGAAGCAGGTGCCAGGCTCAGAGCTGTCAGCACAGAGCCCGATGTGGGGCTCGAACTCGTGAACCGTGAGATCATGACCTGAGCCAAAGTTGGATGCTTAACCGACTGAGCCACCCAGGCGCCCCACCTCTGACCTATTCCTTAAGACTCTACACGGACACCATTTCCTCCAGGAGCTGTTCCCTGGCCCCACCTCTGTTACAGCAGGCCTCTCTCTATTAGGGCACTTGCCTCCCCATGCAGAAATAGACCATGTCCCAGTCTCCTTCCCGTGGGCAGGGTGGGATCACTGTGTGTTCCACCGATGCATTGTTGTCACCTGTCATTGCAGTGTGCCCACAGTGGTGCTGCAGACAGTGATCACCAAAATCAAGCTATGACGGGATCATTAGGCTCTTCTAATAAACTGAATTAATAGCAGATCAAAGCCACAGCTATAATTTAAACACTTAAAAACATGTTGCTTCTGATCCCTTGGGTTTCTGGGTCTTTTTCTTCTGTAATCCCAGTTAAAAAATACCACATTCAATAAATATAGTGAAACACATAAAATATTCCTTTTCATTTCTTTCTTTCTTTCTTTCTTTCTTTCTTTCTTTCTTTCTTTCTTTCATTTCAAGACCGTGTACAGTTCTTGCCAAAATCAAAAGAGCTGAGAAGGGTAAAGCATTTGTGTGTGTGTGTGTGTGTGTGTGTGTGTGTGTGTGTGTGTTTCATGAGTTTCTGGTCATTCATTCTTGTTTTAAGATGACATAATTTCATAGCCATTGACAAAGTCGTGGAATAAATACTCTGGAGGAGACCGTCTGGGATTTTAATGTGCCAACCAAACACCTGGGGCCCTTGTTAAGAATGCAGATTCTGGCTCAGTACATCTGGTGGGAGGCCTGTGATCGTGCATTTCTAAGAAGCTCCAGGGGATGTCTTCGTTCCCCGTCCACCGACCACATGTAGAGTAGGGAGGCAGTAGCATTCAGATGCTGTGTCTGTATTTTTATCCGGTGAGACTTTTAAAGCAAAGGCGTTTCCTTCTGTTTCAAAATACCCCAGTGAACGAGCACCGCAGATGACTTGGTTATAGGAAACTTGAGCAAAGCTCACACTGTTGTGTGTCTAGGCTTATGTGGGACGTGCTGGGGTCCAGGCACGCTCATGTTGCATAAACAAGATGTGTGGCATCCTGTCCACTTTCGGCTCTTTTTCCTGGTGGGCAGATTTAGAGCGAAAGGGGGCACATGTCATTATTCTCTTTGATAAAATTTCATTGAGAATAGTTGCTCATCTCATGGCATTCCTCACACTGATTCATTATCTATTCATTATTCGTTCTACACACTATTCATTACCAGGAGTAGGATATCTTGGTATCCGGAGATCAGGCAGTCTTTCTCACTGGTTCCAGAAAACCCCTGTGCCTTAGTTCCCCAGGGCTACCAACAACTCCCACACACTGGGAGGCTTTAAACAATCCGTTTATTCTCTTACCGTTCTGGAAGCCAGAAGTTGAGATTAAGGCGTCAGTACAGCTACATGGCCATGCTCCCTCCGAAGACTTCAAGAGAGAATCCTTTCCTTTTATCGGCATCTGGTGGCTTCTGGAATCCCTTGGCTTGTGGCTGCGTCACCCCGATCTCTGCCTTCATCCTCACATTGCTTCCCCCGAGTCCCCCCCCACCCCCCGCCCCAGACTTGCATCTCTGTGTTTCTGATTTCCCTCTCACATCTAAGGACACTGGTCCCAGATCCTTAGTAACATCTGCCAAGACCCGCTTTCCAAGTAAGGTCACATTCACAGGTATTCGGGGTTGGGACTTGCGCACATTTGGGGGTGGGGGCTGTTCAATCCACTGCATCCTGGTTCCTTGAGTCCACTGTGAATTCAAGACATCAGGGTTGTTGCAAACCCCCT
The DNA here is from genome assembly GCF_023721935.1 of Panthera uncia. Taxonomy (NCBI): domain Eukaryota; kingdom Metazoa; phylum Chordata; class Mammalia; order Carnivora; family Felidae; genus Panthera; species Panthera uncia. The sequence continues at coordinate 10,242,744 of NW_026057584.1, forward strand.
ATTCTGTGCAGAGTAGACAGAAGCACTTTGTACCCGTGTATTGGGGGAAGGGGGTTAGGAAGTTGTTGATATCATCTTTCCAGCCCTCCAAGTTATCCTAATGATAAATGGAGAAACAAGAGTGGACAGGTACTAGATTTTTCTATGTGGCAGAACCTGTGTATAGACGTGTTAAAGCTTTCATTTTCTCTTTGCAACTATGAGATACCTGTTATTGATATTACAGATTCTTCATTTACAAGACATTTTCTTATATATAATCGGTCTTTGTTTCTTCCTCTTTTTCTCTTTTTTTCTGTTTCTCTGCCCCTGTACCAATCTCTTCATTCCTCTTTATCCTCCCTTTCTGACCACCAGCTGACCAACCTACCTAGTTGTCCACCCAGCTGACTTATTCAGTTTTTTTTTACTCCCTCTCATTTCAGAAAATACTAAGGCACTTTTCAAGAATTTGGATTGTTAGTGTCTGTAAGTCTTGAGCAACAGTTCATTAATTACTCAGATACAAAGAATATAGGAGCCAATGCTGATTGATGAGAAGGTAAGGTCTTTCTAAGGCAGAAAAGATCAATCGATAGATCAAAAATTCGGTATAGACACCTTTTCAGTTTCGAGCTGGTTGCACAAAGTGTGACGTATTCTCCTCGTATAGTATAAGTTTCGTGTTCCACTAAGCATCTGCTTGGCTAGCTAGTTTTACAGCAGGGCAAGATGGTGGATGTAAAAGTAATTCTTTTTTCTTTTTAATGTTTATTTATTTTGAGAGAGAGAGAGCAAGCGCCCAAGCAGGGGAGGGACAGAGAGAGGGGAGAGAGAGATCCCAAGCAGGCTCCACTCTGTCAGCACAGAGCCCAGACACAGGGCTCAGACTTACAAACCATGAGATCATGACCTGAGCCTAAATCAAGAGCCAGACGTTTCACCAACGGAGCCACCCAGGTGCCTCAAGTAAAGTTAAGTCTTAATTGTATCATTTCTGTAAAATCTCTTGAAGATGTAAAGAAATGGCTGTTTGCCATTAGATAGGTAGGGAATTTGGTCTTCTCTTTCAAAGAGATGGCTAGGTAACAAATGAGTTAACAAGCAGCTACTGGAAAATTCATGGAGTGCAAAGTGCTTAGTGCCTTCTAGGATGGTTCAGTGTATCCTAACATATTGGCTGTGGCCATCCCACACGATTTAGCTGTTTTGTTTTAGGTTTCATCTCAGGATCTGGAATTGGTTGAAACCAAACTTTCCAGAAATCAATATCAGTGCATAGATAGGTTTCCAAGACTGCAATTGTGTCCACAGAAAGGAATATGCAATTATTTCATGGGTAGAGAATGAGAGCTAAACCAGAATAAAAATGATTTTAAATGTCTGCTTTTAAAGATGAGAAGGTGTATCTTGTGCCAGACCCACTGCTATGGAAATATCCCACCACCAAAGAAAATGTGCTACTTTGGGTTTTCAAATTATTTGGTCTTAACCTAGGGATTTATGTGTAGGTAGTAGATCCTTTAGTAAAATAATGGACGGCCATTTATTTCTTTAGGTACTTCGCTATGTCTCCACCTACACGAACTCCATTGTGGAAAAAGAGATAATGCAGTATACAGTATGGTGTTTGAGGGGAGACCAGACTCTGTCTGCCTAGAGAAAATCCAGGCTCTGTGGCTTTGGGCAAAGTACTTCTATCCTCATTGCTCAGTTATCTCATCCATCAAATGGGACTTTTCGCGTCTCGATGTTATAGGGAGGATGGAATGGTTAAATAAGAAAATGCATGTGAAATGGTAAGCAGAGACTTGCCCTGAGGCAGCCCCATTCCGTAGAAATATAAAATGAACCACACTGGCAATTTTAGACTCTTGAAGAGCCTCATTAAAAAGTGAAAAGAAACAGGTGAAAATAATTTCAGGAATACATTTTATTGAACCCAATATATTCCAAATATTTTCATTTCAACATGTGATCAAAATTACGAATGTGGGACAGTACTTTCCTGATCTCTGGCTGCCACCCGTGGTGATTCAGATTCACTTGGTCTGGGGTCCAGCCCTGTCTGGGCGTATTTGCAGAGCTCCCAGCTGGTTCTCGTGTACAGACCAGGAGTCAGCCCAGTGTCCTAGGCAAATCTCCTTACTACCCCTTTCCATGAAATAGATGATGCTACTGGCTGGAACCATTTCACAATGTTACTGCTAAGAATGAAACGGATCCTGATAATGAAATGTATTGCGAAATATAAAATGCCGCAGGAAGGGAAGAGCTTCTGGGTATTCATATTTATGTCAAAATGCGGTCCTTCCCAGTGGACCCTTCTCCCAGAAGGTCTGCTAAGGACCTGTGTGGTCTTGTCCCTGATTCTCACTACTGCCCGTCCTTTTCTTGAAAGGAGGTGCTTTTTTTTTTTTTTTTTTTTGCCTCTGAAACTGATTTTTTCTGAGCACTGCCTTTGTGCCAGGCTGGATGGATAATGGACAGAGCATGATATGATTTTGGAAGTAATACTCAGTAGAGGCAAGTGCCAGGCCCATCTGCTTATTAGCATTCTCTGGGGCTTCGTTTGCTGGTCCGTGACTGGATGCCATGTACGAGTCTGGGCTTTTGTGAGGACTGATAGAAATAATGGACACACGCACTTAGCTTGGGTCTAGACTCCGCTACAGGCGTTCTGCTGGGCCCTGTGCCATGTGTGGTTCCTGATGACTCGGGAACCGGCCGTACCCGTGGTAGTTAGGCTAAGTCACTGGTGGCACTTGAACGATCACATCAGCTGGTGAGCACACACGTCCCCAGAGCCCGCACTCCTTGGCCCTACTCTCCCACGCATTTACAGAGGAACTCTTTTTTTCCTTTGCACACACGAGATCCCAAGAGATTTGGCCTAATCCATGTTCAAATGGACTATTTCCTCTGTCCTGAGGGGAGAGATTGGGTTTAGCGTGGCTGAATTGGTTATTCAACTTTTAACTGCCTTCCGCTGGAAGCACACCCAGTGTTGCTGATTGAATCTGCCCTCGGGAGGGCGGCCCTGCCTTTCTAGCTGGTGCTTCTTGAGGGAGCTGGGCCCCCATCAGACAGGATTCGGGGCTAAAGGAAGTGCCCCCATCTCCCTGGCTAACGGAAATTCTTTCCTCTTATTCTCAAATCGAGGTAAATTAAGCAGTAACATGTTGCAACAAACATTGTGGGCTTTCTTGCACGAAGAGGTTTCTCAAAAGTCCACTGGCCGATTAAAAAAAAAAAAAAAAGAGCAAAACCACCTGACTTATTCTACGAATGCACCCATGGGTATACCAAGCGTCTCATGGGGGCATGGTGATCACCTGACAGGCTTACCACGACTTCTGTGGACTGTTTGGGGACTCTGTCAGAGCGGTACGCATGGTTCTGTGATGGCAGACAGTTTCATCTGTGCCTCCCTGTTTTTCTAGGTGAAGTAATTCAGACCCAGAGAGGTAGGGATCTGCTTAAAGCCAAGAAGCGGTAACATGTGATGCGGGAGCCTAAGGCAGGCTGACAGGCCACAAACACCTCCGCCCCGGCCCCGGGTGGGATTTGTGTGGTATTCCTTGGGCGCTCCTGACAGCCCAAGAACGAAGGAAAGGGATAAACAAATGGTTGACTGATAGAGATCCTAGTCCTATGGGACCCAGGTCTCCATCACCCCTCCATAGCGATGTGGGAAACAAAGGCAGAAGGAAATGGCAGAAAGAACTACATTTCCTTGTAACCTGCAGCCCACTGACAAATCTTTGAGGCCTGCAGAGTAAAAGGTTTCTCCAGGAACTCTTTACTGTCTTAATGTTAATGCTTTGCTTGAGGGAAAACAGCCTTAGCTTGACAATAGATAGGCCTCCAGTATCCTGTGAGTCATCTGTAGCATATGACAATCTCACTGGAAACTTCCCCTGGACTTGACCTCCTCCAGCCCCATAGTTTATTACCAGTCTCTCCTCACGGTCCCTGGGCAGCTCTTCCTGCCCACGGGTCCTGTCCCCGTGGTACAAGAAAATCACCTTTTGGCCCCAAAGACGTCTTCAAGAATTTTTTCTTGGCCGTCGGCTCCGGACCCCATGAACCCCATTGTCAGCCCAAAAAACCTCATCAATATGTACAGATAGCATTTGTGAATGAATGACCTCCCTAGTCAGGTGGCTAAGAAATGCTTCACGTGGGCGATTTCATTTCGTCCCATCCCTGTGAGTTAAGCTCTAATATTATGCCCATTTGATGGGTCAACTAGGAGAGTGGGTCACTTCTCCCAGGTTCCCCATCTAGAAGCAATAAAGAAAGATGAGAGCCTGAGACTCTCAGCAGGGCATTTCAGAGCAAGCACCTCCCTTATCGTGTTTATGTAACTGGGAGGCTCGCTATGATAATGAACAATTTACTGTGGGTTCAGAGCAACAGGGGAGATGCCTTAAGATAGTGTATAATTAATTCCTAACGAGTGACACGGTCAATAATTGCTATATGAATCCACACTAATTTGAGTCCAATATATTTTTAAAAATAAAATAAAACATACGGTTGGCTAATCACAGCTTCACAACCCTCTCCGTTTTCTACCAGGAAGTCAATTCTTAGTCTATTTTTAGTTGTATTGTTGCATATGCCGCGCATATCAAACACTTCTCAAAAACATTGACATTTACAACGTAGCTTTGTCTGGCTAATTGGTAGCTGTCCCACAGCAATTTGTGCAGGGGCCATTAGGAGGCAATTTGGTTGAAAGGTCATCCATAAGAAGGCTGAACCAGGGGCACCTGGGTGGCTCTGTCCTTTAAGCGTCTGAGGTCAGCCCAGGTCCCGATCTCACGGTTTGTGAGTTCGAGTCCCTGTGCTGACAGCTCAGAGGCTGGAGCCTGCTTGGGATTCTGTGTCTCCCTCTCTCTCTGCCCCTCCCCAACTCATGCTGTCTCCCCCCCTTCCCCCTTCTCAAAGTAAATACACAAGTTTAAAAATAAAAATAGAAATTTATCATCTCTGGAGCATGTGTGCCTGCCTCATTTTGTGGTTAAAGGGAAGAATCTTAGTCTTAAAGAGGTTATGCTCTGTGGACACTTGACGTCTGATGGACAAGGTTTATTCTACCTGCCTGTCCACCCTGACGTGTGAACACTGGGGTAGCACCCTCCTCATCCGGGTCCTTGGTCCTGAAGGTTGTACGGAAGCCGTCCTGTCTTCCGTGCTGCATGGCAAGTCGAAATCCGTTTTGCTGGCCTGGCTCCTCCCAGCATGCTCTGGCCTGGTTTTGCCCACTCTGAGCAGCGGTTTTGACTCTAATTGTCAGGGGGAGGCCTCCCAGGACAGATGCTATATACAGGCTTACCGAGGGGGTTCTTTTCCTGTGGATTGTATTGAGATGGCAGAGAGATTTGATGAGCATGACTTAGCCCGCAGCCCATGAAGGGAACACAGACCTCTCCCCGCCTAATTACAGTCGGCACCCGAAGTAATGCCGAGGAGCCCTTCACATCCACCTTTCCTTCCTCTTCCCTGAGGAACACGCACAAGCTTTGAACTAGTCTGGGGAGGAGCCGTCTCTGCCCAGTCTCACCCTCCTCCTCACCTGCAGGCCCGTGTCATTCTTCCATCATCTTTTTGCTTCCAGACCCTAATTACCGAGTCTCCGGCCAGGCTCTGCGCTCGTTTCCTATTGCTGTTGTCACAAATTGCCACGAATTCGATGGCTTAAAAGGACACATTTATCACGGTACAGTCCTGTAGGCCGAGGTCGGGAATGGTCCTCAGTGAGCTGAAATCAAGGTGTCAGCATGGCTGTGTTTCGTTCTGGAAGATCTAGGGGAGAACCCATTGCCTTGCCTCTTCCGTCTTTGTGAGGCCGCCTGCATCCCTTGACACGTGTCCCCTCCCCCTGTCTTCAAAGCCAGTGATGGCCGACCACGTCTGTCGCCGGGTATCGCTCTGACACTCTCTCTCTGTCCTCCTCTTCCACCATCAAGGATCCTGATGATTACGTCGGGCCCACCTGAATAATGCAGGGTAATCCTCCTATATATTTTTAACGTTTTTATTTATTTTTGAGAGCAAGAGGCAGAGACACACAGAGCACAACTGGGGGAGGGGCAGAGAGGGAGACACGGAATCGGAATCAGGCTCCAGACTCTGAGCTGTCAGCACAGAGCCCGATGCGGGGCTCGAACTCACAAACCGTGAAATCATGACCTGAGCTGAAGTCGACGCTTAACCGGCTGAGCCACCCAGGCGCCCCGGTCATTTTCATATTTTAAGGCTGATGGATTAGCACCCTGCAAATCCAGAATCTGTGAAAATGTTACATTTCATGGTAGAGGGAAGTTAGCCAATGGAAGTAAAGTTTCCAGAAGGTGAGATGTGGACATCTTTGAGGGGCCGTTATTCTGCTTCCCATAGGCTCCACACAGCCCTCTGCTCATGGTCTAAAAGCACCAGTTGGAGACTAAGAGGAGGCATTTGAAGCTGGTGATGGAGAGCACAGCCTCTTGCATCCGAGGGCCTGGGGTTTCTTGCCTTCATAAGTTACTGTCTTTGTGACTTTGGGCAAGCTCTAGCTTCTCTGTGCCTCTGGTCCTCGAACTACAAAATGGACGCGATGATAGGACTGCCCTCATGGAGTCAATGTGGTTCTAAATAAGGTAATACCTAGCGTTTGGGCCATAGTTAGAGCTAATAATCCTAGCTGTAGTACTTACTGAACTGTTGTCATTGATTCCCCGGGGAATGGCTGTGTCCTGTGTGGCTTAGTGTCTGCACACATCTAAGCTGGCTTTTGCATCCTCTGGGCGGAGGCTAAATTGTTTTCCACTTTTGCTTACAGAGGAGCGTAAAAGCCCTTTCAGAAACTTTATTTATATTTGCTGCCCTGTCCTGACATTGGATACTGAGATATATGCCATATATATCAATATGTATCAATATGTATATCATATATACATACCATGTATATATCAGCTATATACATATATTTTTTAATGTTTATTTTGATTTTTGAGACAATGTGAGAGACAGAGTGCAAGCGGGGGCAGACAGAGGGAGACACCAAATCTGAAGCGAGCTCCAGGCTCTGAGCTGTCAGCACAAAGCCCGACGTGGGGCTCGAACTCACGAACCGTGAGATCATGACTTGAGCCGATGGCGGATGCCCAACTGACTGAGCCACTCAGGTGCTCCTGATTATATATATTTACTCCATATCCAGGGTCCTGTGTTCACACCAGGTTGGAGATCTCTTTCCATCCCCTCCATCTGTGTGGGGAGGAAGCCCTTGTTAATCAGTTTCACCAACTGCTTGGGTTGTGCAGAACATGGGCTATCTCTTGGATAACAGCCCACTTGAGGATTTATTCAGTAGAAACAGATTAACTGTATATTCTGAGACGTACGCACAGTGCAGTGGGTCTGTTTGATGGAATAAATGTCTGCACAGCTGCCAGACCTTGTTCTGTGATGCTGGACTTCATTGGGCATCAGGCTTGCCAAGAGCCGGTAAGTGCAGGGAAGGGGTTTGGACTTAGAACCTTTTGTTGCCGATCGTCCCTTGCACAGGGGCCCCTAACACTGCACCCGATTTTACTAGCAGCAGGCCCGGAGTGGACTTCATCTGAGTTCCAGGGCTTTTAGAGGACTAAACCATCTTGGACAGTCACAGGATCATAGATCTCCTTCTTTATGAGCGGGCATAGAGAGTGATTTCTCTGAATTCTACAGCTGTTAATGAAAGAAGAGGAAATCCAGTGTGTGCCTGAATGTCTTCACATACTATAAAAATGTTGCCTGTGCCAGAAGTAAGAAGGATGCTTTATTTATTGATTGATTGATTTATTACCCGAGAAGCCTTGTTTTTATCTTCTGGGAAAAAAAAAAGCAGTGGATCACGAGGGAGTCCTCATTTCCTTTTTGGTTTTCTGGTTCCCTTTACTCAAAATGTTGTTTGATGTGATGAAAAGAACCTATTTTAAATTGTGAACTAGCATTTCATGAAACTGTTAACATATATGACCTTGTCAACCGTTGTAACTCTATTAAAATGGAGTGTGGAGATGAACGTTCAAGTATGAATGTGGTGTTCTAGTTTTGCAATACAGGAAGAAAAACTTCTGTGAAGACGAGAGGGGATGATTATACACTTTCATAAATTTTTTTTTTTAATTTTTTTTAACGTTTATTTATTTTTGAGACAGAGAGAGACAAAGCATGAACGGGGGAGGGGCAGAGAGAGAGGGAGACACAGAGTCGGAAGCAGGCTCCAGGCTCTGAGCCATCAGCCCAGAGCCCGACGCGGGGCTCGAACTCACGGACCGCCAGATCGTGACCTGAGCTGAAGTCAGACGCTTAACCGAATGAGCCACCCAGGCGCCCCTATACACTTTCAAATGTGAATGAGATCAGTGAAGTGTTTCTCCCAATCATTTTACACTTTCAGTTTGATCCTTTTAGGCAATGACTAAGAGGCAGCTCTTCTAGAAAGGAACCCCGGATTTCAAGCTCTGGTGGAATGGTGTCCCTCTTTGCGTCATCTCTTGGGATGAATTTTAACTCACGGTTGGACAGTCACGTTCAGTCAGGATGCTGTTCTAAAATGGGATTGAAATTTTACGTTAATGTGCTTACTCCAGATTTCTAACCATGTGAACTCTCCCCCTTCTCTGAATTTCTTACGTTATCTTTTCTTACACATACTCAGTTCAACGTTCGTGGAATCTTGCAATAAGCTATTGGCGCCTGCCTTCTGATATTGAATTTCCTGCCTCAGAACTGTCTTTGTCAGAAGCCAATGGGTGCAAATCTGCCCACGTAAAGTGGCTAGTAAAAGCCAAATCTGCTGCCTAAGATGTGGCCATGGAGAGTAAAGCAGGAGTCAGTCCTTTGTTTTCCCTCCCCCTCCCCCACCACAGACCATTATGTCTCTTTGAATTAAAATTATTTTTTTTTTCTTCTATTGTAGACCCATATTCTAAGAATTTTTCGACTGGTGTCTAACTTACTGATGATGTAGTGCAAGATTTGGGGAGCCTGTTGGGTAGGAGGGAGATTGATCCCTTCACCTGTGACAGTGGTTGGGGCACCTAGGTGGCTCAGTCGGTTGAGCATCTGACTTTGGCTCAGGTCATGATCTCACGGTTCGCAAGTTTGAGCCCCACGTCAGCTCTCTGCTGTCAGCACAGAGCCTGTTGTGGGTCCTCTGTTCCCCTCTCCCTCTGCCTCTCTCTCTCTCTCAAAAATAAATAAACATTAACTCAACACAATTAAACTGTGTCCATGGTTGAATGATGCAAACATTATGGAGAGATCGTTCTGGTTCCTGAAAGTTCCTAGGCATCAGCCAGCTTCCCCAGTGTGGCCACGGTGCACTGGGCAGGACCTGGTCCTCTAGCTGTTTGCTCTGGCAGAGCGAAAGAAAGTCCTCAGCATTGCTTTAGCATCAGAGAAATGCAGTGGAGCAGAAAGCCGAAAAACGATGATGGAGATTCAGCCAGGAAAAGGAATAAAGAAAACTGGAAAAAAGCATGAACACGGTGAGAGCAAATTGCCCCAGGCTGCCAAAGAAAATAGTCTGTTAACTCTTAACTTGCTTTGAATAGGAAACCTGTGGTGCACAGAGCTGCAGAGCCCTGGTCTCAGACCAAATTGGGAGTAGAGCTTTGGAAAGGCCAAGTGAGCCTGGTCGCAGAAAGGGGAAGAATTATGGGATCGAGCAGGTGGGCTGTGGGGACCAGACAATGGGTAAATGGAGACAGGAACTTCATTCTTGCATATTAAATTTTACTTGAGATGTATTATTATCCTAATTTCTTAATTTTTTTTAATATTTATTTTTGAGAGACAGAGAGAGCATGAGCAGGGGAGGGGCAGAGAGAGAGGGAGACACAGAATCCAAGCAGGTTCCAGGCTCTGAGCTGTTAGCACAGAGCCTGATGGGGGGCTCGAACCCACCAACTGTGAGATCATGACCTGAGCCGAAGTCAGATGCTTCACTGACTGAGCCACCCAGGCACCCCATATTCTAATTTCTTCTCCACCAACCTCAGGAAGGAGCATTTGCTCTATGTTTTAACCAAAAGGAAGATGTTTCTCCTGAGAGAAGTAGAAAATTGGGGCACATAGTGGGTACTTACCACTTTGGCAAGTGGAAACTACTTAAGAATATTTTAATATGGTTTAGATACGAGTGCATTGGACAACTAAACTCTGTTTAAAGGCTCTGAACGTCCTGTCATAAAAAAAAATGGTTCCCCTTTACACCATTTTCCAAACTTACTTAGCCATGATATACCTTTTCCCTCCTTTTATCTTTTGCTTTTTACAGAGGCAGTGGTTGGTGAAACAAATTTAGAAGGAATGCTTACCTGTCTCTCATTTCACAAGTGAGGAGATGGGCCAGGTGAAAATGTAATTGTCCAAGATGCCTCACTCTGGAACGACTAAGCAGAGATTAGAATCCTCACGTTTTGCCCAGAACACAGCCATTGCTAGCTGTTGGGTTCTGAGACTGGTACGAGCCTTGGCCTCCAACAGGAGTGCTCCTTGGATGTCAGACAACACAGGCTTATGCTTCCACGGGCCCCTGAAGGACGGTTTTGCACTGAGCAAGACTTGTTGGACCCAAAGCTCATGCCTGTGGTAAGAAACCCAAGAAATCCTGGCAGTCTGACAAGAGCTTGACCTCACAGGATTCCTGGCTCTTATTTCAGAAGGATCCAGATAAATCTTATGCTCCACGTAACTTGCAGCAATGTTTTTGCTTTATTGAAAGCAGTTTTCCTGAGGACTTCCCATTGCTTCTCTTTTCTATAGAATCAGCCCGTTATGGTGTCAGTGCAAGACCCATCCCTTCACTCTTCAGAAAGGATAAAGAGAAAAGCCTCAGGCTTGTAGGTTAGGAAAAGAAAGGAGAATTTATAAATGTTTATGAGGAAAATGGTGGTTAGAACACGCTTCTACAGAACGACTTGATATTAACTAAGTTGCTGTAACGATTAGTTGGAAGCCATTCCTTATTATGCTTCCCTCTTTAAGATGCTGTGCCATTTTTCTGAAGACTGGTATTTGATATTGTCAACTAAATGAATTCTTTAGGCAGAAGAGCTGTAGGGTTCACATTAAAAAAAACTGTAGGTTCTGAGTCTCATGCTTTAGTTGGAGGTAACTGGGAAAGAAAGAAACTTTGTGACTTCTTTTTTTTTAATGTTTATTCATTTGAGAGAGAGAGCGCGCGCACACCAGTGGGGGATGGGCAGAGAGAGAGAGAGACACAGGACCCGAAGCAGGCTCCAGACTCTGAGATGTCAGCACAGAACCCGATGTAGGCCTTGAACCCACAGACCGTGAGATCATGACCTGAGCCAAAGTTGGCCGCCTAGTTAACTGAGCCACTCAAGCGCCCCAAAACTTGGTGACTTCTAATTAAAGGCATATATATTCTCTCGTATCTGCAAAAGCCACCTGAGACAACTGTGTTAGCAATAATATCCCAAGTTAATGTGTTAAGATTTTCAGTCAAAATGTTGTAGAACCAGATTTATATCTAGTCTGACCCTCTTCAATGCATTTAATGCTCAGTGTTCCCGTTTGTGACGGAGAACTCGGGACAATGTTCATTATATGGGACATTGTACGGGACAATGTATAAGATGGGGCCTTTGTTCCTTCCGTGGTGTTCTCCCACCAAATCAAACTTCCTGAAACTGAGGTTTTAAGTCAGGCTCTTGTATACCAATGCAAAGTGAGATTTCACACACGAGGTCAACAGAACTCTGTTTTCATAAACACTTCCTGTATTTCTTTCTTGAAAGTTCCTTGGAGGTTCATTTTATCTTGTAGCAATGGTGGACTTCAAATGTGACTGTTTTTGTAGAAATGTTTTATATTTTAATCAAACATAGGGTGATTTTAACAGGCTATTTTCACAGCTGAGCTCCCAGTGCTGGAGATTTATGGTGTGTTTCATACGTTCTTACTTTGCTCTCCACTCTTGTTTATTTTTCATGACACATCTGAATGCCTTCTTGCAAGCAAGACCCTCTTCTTGAGACTCAATTGTGGGGTTATTAGTATCAGGGCACATTACAGGGATCCTTAGTGAGGGGTTAAGAGACAGAGTTCTGAAGTTATTTTCTTTTCTGACGAAACATATGCCTGATGTTTTCCTCCCGTGGAGATATAACCCAGACTTCAGTTTCTGAGAGCTTTGAGCACTTAGGACTTCAGTGTTTTTGATAGCATCCGTCTGATCCTCTTTAGATGGCCTCACATCATTATCGTCCAGCTGAACCACTAGGTGGGAAAGATAAGAATTCTCAAGCTTAAGTCAAGAACTATAATGCAGTCGTGAGTCAGATGTGTTATCATAGGGCTATCTTCTTTATGTCATGAGGTCAACTTTTAGTGAAATTACCCATGCCATGGACCTTAAGTGGGTGAAATGGAGATGTTTTTATTGATGATATATAAAGGGGAAATTGCTGAGTAAAGAGCCTTTTGAGTGAAGATGACAAATTATCTTCACTCCATTTAGCAGGGATATTGCTTCCAAAACAAATTATTTAGACTAATGCTGACACTGATCAAAAAGTGCCATGCTCCTTACTCAATAAAATGAGAATATAAAGGAATATGTTAGCAAATGCCGGCATTGTGATTTCTCTTCCTAATTCAAATTAATCATAGGTTTTCTAAAGTAAAAGAAAAGCGTGACATTTCCCTAGATCCAGCCTCTAAATGTATGTCTTAAACTTGTAAGAGTGGGGTGCCTCGGTGGCTCAGTCAGTTAAGTGTCTGACTTTGGCTCAGGTCATGATCTTGCAGTTTGTGGGTTCGAGCCCCTCATTGGGGCTGTCAGTGCTGACTGTGCTGAGCCTGCTTGGGATTTTCTGTCTCCTTCTCCCTCTCTGCCCCTCTGCCATTTGTGCATGCTCCCTCTCAAAATAAACAAGTAATAAAAAAGAACTTTCTTAAATTGTAAGAGTAACTCTAATATAAATATGGTTATTTTGCTTACAGACAGTATTGCTTATGGACCAAATGATAGACTTTGCCCTTTAGACATTTCCGTATTGCTTATATGAGTATTCCCCAACATCATCTGACATGCCGACAGATACCCGTGTATTAAAAGTCACATAGAAGAGGAAGCTATTATAATTTACTTTCTCTCACACTGAACTGATACAAACATGCCTTATTCTTCTCAACCTTAAAACTTGGAAATCAAATAAAGTGGAACCTAATAGATCAACAAAAACAATTCCTGTAATAATCGCACATTTAAGGGTGAGTGGTAACTTTATGGCTATAAATCAAACACTTTTTATACGTACGCCTAGAAGAAGCATTTTTCATTCTGTAGCCTTCAGTAAAGGATTGGTGAGTCTGTTTGGAATTGGGCAGATGTTGGGTGAGGCATGGGTATGCAGTATGTGATGTACTCACAGCTTCTAATGTTTCTAATGAGCTTCTTTGTATGAACAGTTTCTGATATGAAGAGAAATTTGCTTATCAATGCAAAGAAATCCATTGATATGTTAATTTTATCCCAGCATCTCTTCACTTTCTAATTCACTCCCTGCCAATAATGGAATCGTAATTGGATTTCTGAAGGAACATGCGCAGAAAGCGATTTAAAAGTAACTTGTTAATCAGAAATCACTCCAGATTCATAGAATTAAAAAAATGAAGACATATAACCTTTGTCCCCAAAAAGAGAAGAGGTCAATTTTCCCTAAATACTATAATTTGAAGGGGGATTACCTACCACAACGTGTAAACCTTAGCGACGCTTCAGTTTCTACCATTAGATAATTGAAAACTTTGTGTCAAGCATTTGTCTCTCACCTTGGCTGTGAGATGCACAAACTTAAGATAGAGGTAATATACCAAATCTTAATTCCTTAATCTTTGTGTTTTCTATTTAGGTGTCTCTAAGTGAAGAAACCAGGGTCTCCCTGTATTTGTATGGGTTAGGGATTAGGGAAGGACATAGGAAATGTAGCTTGAGGTGGGAAAGGGGAGGGGATCAAAACTTTGTGACTCACTAGCTATGTGCCTTTGGCTTGTTCTTTAATCACTTGACCGTTACTGACTTTAGCCATAGGATGAGCTATCATCAGATTGTCCTGGGTGTTTGGTCAGATGATACATATGACGTAATGTGTGTAACCCAGCACCTGATCCGTTGAAAATGGTGACTGACTAAAATCATCTTCAAAAGACACTAGCTCTTGAAAAAGCTACTTAGAGCAAGAAGTAAATTTAGGGGCACCTGGCTGACTATGTTGGTAGAGCATATCACTCTTGATCTCAGGGTTGTGAATTCAAGCCCCATGTTGGGCTTAGAGCCTTCTATCAAAAAACCACACACACACACACACACACACACACACACACACACACCACACCACACCACAAAAAAAACAAAGAAACAAAGAAAGAAGTAACTGTATAGGTGACTTTTCTTCCCTAGTACCAACAAATAATGACATAAATAAAGCCTAATAGCGACTCACATTTATTCAGTGTTTCCTCTATACCGGGCTCTTTGCTCTTGTACCATTTTTAGTTTATACTCATAACAATCTTACGGAGCAGATAAGAATGTCTCTACATGATTAGTGAAACCGGTGGTTCTTGCATGCAGCAGCGAATGCCCAGCATGTGGTGGGATGTAAAGATAAGACTTGAAGAATAAGAGCTCCTGCTGTTAGCAAGCGTGGTCATTAACTGGACCAAAGATATGCCCAGGGTTTCATACCTGGCGAGGAACTAATATTTACTGAATGTCACATATTTCAGTTAATTTAATGTTTTTGTCAGCCTTGCTAAATAAAAGGTTAAATATTGGGGCACCCGGGTGGCTCAGTCGGTTAAGCGTCTGACTCTTGTTTTCAGATTGGGTCACGATCTCACGGTTCGTGAGTTCGAGCCCCGTGTCAGGCTCCCTGCCGACAGCACGGAGCCTGCTGGGGATTCTCTCTCTCCGTCTCTCTCTTCCCCACCCCCGCTCGCTCTCTCTCTCAAAATAAAGAAGCTTAAAAAAAGGTTAACATTAAAACGTGAGTTTGAGGGTTATAAACCCATCCTTTACACAAGTAGAAAACAACCTGTTGGTAAACTCATTGGCTCTATCTGCGAATGCAGTGGGCATTGATAGTGACAAGAGATCAGTGTACCCCCAGACAGTTGGCAGTTGCTTCAAGAAGAGGTTGGATACGCATGGAGCTTTCAAGGCTGCATACTGTTTAGCTGCACGTGCAGTGGGGTGTTCTGCGTTTTCAGTATTTGTTTCAAGAGTAACCGGTTCCTGAAGGACAGGACAAGTCAGCAGGATAAGGATAATTTCTTAGCAGCAGACACTTGTTACTCGAGGGTTCCGATGAGAACTCCAAATGGATTCCAGCCAAAGTGTTACCATTGCCACTCACTGTGAATACCAAGACTTATGTTCAAGTCTGATTAATGTTAACTGTCTGATAAATTTTGGAGGGTTTGTTGATATTTCCTGACAATGTAATAACTCATCCAATCTTTTTTTTTTTTTTTTTTTTTTTTTTTTTTACCAGAGGGAGTTTTTATGATTCTTTCTTTGAATAGATTCTCTTTCACTTACTCGTGTCAGCCCGAGTACCTTGCTGTTTAAGAGAATTGCGTGCCCTTTTTGCCTGTAATCATTTATGTGGATTTTGATGTCTGTGTTTTGTTTTTGTTTTTTTTTTAATGCTTTAACTCTCATTTTCTAGAGTAAAAGAATATATCTTATCCCTAATGGGTAATAATATCATGTTAATTGTGTTCAAATGGGAGTATGCTTTTAAGATTATGTATTTTAAGATATGTAGTATAAGTAATTATTTATGGAGACTCATTGTAGAGGAGACATATCTCTTTGGAAAGTCCTACACAGGGCTTTAAGCTAACATGGGAGAAACTGTAGCAGTTACCAGAGAGATTGATAAAATATAGAGATGAAGGAATGCCAACCAGTTATCAGGGCCTTCAAATCAAGCATACAACAGAGGAGTCTTAATGGAGGCTTTAACACCCATACTGGGGATTGCTCCCTCTCCGTTCTCTTTTTCTCCTGTCATCACCTTGGTTCCTTAAAGGTCAAGTCTGTTTCACAGTGACACAGTGCCAGCCATGTAGTACATACTCATCAAGTCCCTGCGTGGATGCATCATGGAATGCATGCATGTGGGAGCGAATGAATGATGATGACCCATCATGAACTCTTCTCTCGTTTCTTGCCTAGCTTCCGTCTCATCCCTAGTTGATTGCAGTATGACCCTTGTGCATCAGTTGGGATTAATTGTAGAAAAAGCACTAAGGATTTTAAGCAGGAGGGGATTTAATACCAGGAATTAGGTATGTGCCAACCACTGAAAGGGCTGGAAGAGTAGAACTCAGCAGGCCACTTGTACTATTGATTCAGGAACTCTCTGGGATCAGGAAGCCGAAAGCTACAAGCCACTAACGCTGCAACTGTTGCCCCTTGACAACCACCTGCCTCTCATGGCCTGGCAAGGACACACAGCCGATGCAGCAGGACAAAGGTCTCCACTTCCCTTCCACATGTCCTGAGAGACTAGCGAGTGGTAGGAACTCATTCTCATCAATGCCCGTCTCAGTGCCTCGTATGCACCCAAATACTCAATAAAAGTTGGTTCAGATATATTACATTAGTCTGATGTTCTGCAGATTCCAGGTTTGTCTTACGTGAATGTTTCATATAGATCTTGTTATTTCATTTCCAAGTGGATTAACTTATTTGATTAGACATAAAATAACAACAAGGAATACATTACCAGTAGGGTAACATTCAGGTGTTCTGACTCAGGACCACGTGAGAAAATTGTTTGGAGTCATTGTCTTTATTTTAGAGAGGGTTGAACCGAAGGCTCTCGAATGAGTTTGAACTTTGCACGGTAATGACAGTTAAGATCAGATTTAACTAGGATAAATTAAATAATACCCTTTGACCAGGAAATAGCAGTGGGAACTGCTCACGTATGTTACATATTTGGGGCGCAAAACTGTTTTGGCCAAATGGGTCTTAGTGAACCACAGGCCACAATCAATCTCAATTTCAGTCTCCCCTTCTCTCATTTATTTCCCTTTATTTCCACCATCTGTTCCCTTTTATCCACCATGGAATGCTTTACTGCAGTCCATACAGAAATATACCTTTTAGTTACTGATAACTGACATTTTCCAGTTGCTAAAATCCAACTCACCACCGCGGTCTCAAATCTCTGCTGCCTTTCTTTAGAAATAAAAGCTCCTTTTCTAGATAAATTACTGAAAATTGGTTCTTTAGTATTTCAAGTATTAAGGGTATCATATTTGGTAATTAATTATTATTCCATATATGTTTAGCTATTAATTAATATGCCTTGTAGCATTTTACAGATTTCATAAAATAAAATCTGCAAGAAACGCTCCCTTGTGAAAAGCAGTGGGAAAGCCTTTATGTTTTGACTTAATTAGTGTGACAATAAGAATTGCTCACTCGAGGGAAAATGCCAGAGTCTAAGGATGAAGGTAATTCCAGTGGCTTGATTATTACCTTTTCTTTCTAAAGGAGTCCAGTCTATTGAAGACTGACACAAGTGAAATCTTAGTAGAGACTAAACCCGTAGGGCTGAAATAATTGAGAACTAAATATAATTCTGAGGAACAGGAGATACCAAAATGTATTTTAACCAGTGTCTTTCAAAGCTGATAAATAAGTCAGTGCTTGCAGACATTATTAAATTTGTAAAGCTGTACTGGTCTCAGTCAAGTAATAGCTGAAGGCAAGCAGCAAGAGAAAACCACTGATGACCAGCGATGGCTCTTGATGGAATAAAAAAGAACGAACAGCCATGATATGTCTTCTCACTCCCCTTTGTTTGTTTTACTTTTGAATATATGATAGTATGAAAACCGAAGCTCTTTTCACTATCGTCTAGTATATGCCAGTTTGAAGCTAGAGTTGAGATATTAAACAGACTTTCGAGAGTCAAGATTAAGAATCTCCGGAGAGAAGTCTGGAAGTCACCATCGCCAACAATACTTTGATCCCAAAGGCAGAAGGATTTATTTTGGTGCCTCTAATATTATAAGCTAGGCACAGCTTATAAATATAAACAGACGAGGACCCAGATGAAGACGAATTCCTACAAAGACAAAAACAGTCTCAGGCAGTGTTCACAGGAAACAGCGAACCGGCTTTTGGCAATGACTCAGGAGGGTGGACGCAGGGGGCTCCAGCATATTTGTCGCCCTTGATTTTTTGTTTCTTTTGTAGTTTATGACAGTGGGATTCAACTGGAGTTCAGGGCTTGGTATGATTTTAAAAAACTACAGTAAAATTCCTCTGTATTTAGCCACTGACAACTTTATGTATTTAAAGGGCTCATTTCTGTGGTCCCGTCTCTAATGACGGGAAGTTGAGAACAAGAGACAATTTCTTACTGTTCAGGGGCTCCTGTGTCTGAGAGGAGGATGTATTCTGTGCACACCTTTATTTCATCACGAGTACTCTGCTGTCTTATTTCTTTACATTCCTGTCTCCCCGTTACTGGAATGCCTTATGGTTAGAGTGTTGCCTCCTTCATCATAGCGACCTCAGGGCCTGGCATGTGATAGTTGCCCAAGAAATGCTTTCAAAATGAAGACATGTACAGGAGAAAAAAGAAATTGCCAGCCTTCTCCAGATACTTTTCCCATCATAGGCACCCACCTGTCCCATTAAGAATCTTTGTAACCTTAGAGCACCTGGGTGGCTCAGTCGGTTAAGCATCCCACTTTTGGTTTCAGCTCAGGTCATGATCTCACAGTTTGTGGGTTTGAGCCCCGAGTCAGGCTCTGCGCTGGCAGTGCAGAGCTTAATTGGGGTTCTCTCTCTCTCTCTCTCTGTCTCTGCTCCTCCCCTGCTTGTGTTCTCTCCCTCTCTCAAAATAAATAAACTTAAAAAAAAAAGAATCTTTGTAACCTGCCGAGTATATGATGTTTAGAAACTCCCAGATTTGTTTGCAAGAAGCTACTAGTGAGAGGAGTTCAGTGAGAAGGGCTAGTTCCTGTGCTTGGCTTTTGTCAGAGGCCTCTTGGATGGAGAGGGCCCCGGCAGCTTCTTCTCCAGGATTTGTGCCCAGGACAGGACATTGGCATAGGCATTGACTGCCATTCTGTACTGCCAGCGGGCTGTCAAGAAAAATGCTGTGAAGCAGACACCTTTGAGGTCAGAAACATCTGAGATCCAAATCTGCATAGTCTTCTGGGCTGTGAGGCCATGGCAATTTTTCTGGCTTCTCTGAGTTTGTCTTTTGTGGCTGCAGTTACTGTTAATGACATTTAAAAAATTTAAGTAAGGGGTGAAAACTTGGCTTTTCAATGTATCTCCTTGGTAAATATTTAAGGTCGTGACAAATTGAGAATCAGGGTATAAAGGATGAAACCCTTTTGCATTCACTTTCTTTAGTTTCTGCTCAAAGAGAATATATAGATGGTGCATATGTGCGTTTGTGTGTGTATGTGTTTTAAGGAGAAAGAGAAACTTGAGAGACAGCAGACTTGGTTACTCAACAGCCAGTGCTTTTGAGCAAATTTTTATTGATGGATAACATTCCTACTGAAAAGCATAGAAAGTACAGTCGGGTAGATTTCCACAAAATGAACACTCACGCATCCAGCACTGGAATCAAGAAACAGACCCTCACAACCTTTGCAGGACCCACTCTGTGCCCCTTCTAATTATCAGTCACTCTCTCTGGAGTGTGGGCAGTATTTTGTTTTTTAACAGCACAGGTCAGTTATGCCAGTTTTGAACTCCATATAAATGGAATCTCACAGCAAATACTCTTTTATGTCTGGTTTCTTTTATTTAGTGTCATGTCCTGAACAGTGACTTAAAATTGTGCAGGGTTCCACTGCACCTGATTTGAAGAATTCATCCATCCTCTAGGTCGTGATAGATTTTTTTTTTTTTTTAGTAACAGATATCTGGTGTGATAATCATATCATGATCTTTGACTGTTCCCGAAGGGGGAGAACACCTAATGTAATCTGATAGGCCATCATCTGTTGAATTTGATGAACCCTGAGTAAGACGTGTATGTCTCAGATCATGAAACCTTAAACATCTCAGCTGTCTTCTCGACTTCATCTGCTATTACTTCCACTTATTTGAAAGGCTCAGATGTAATATTAATTCTGACAGCAGTTTGTGGCTGGAAATTGCATGGTAGTCATTGGCTGCCTTCTCAGTATGTGTGTGTGTGTGTGTGTGAGAGAGAGAGAGAGAGAGACTGAGAGAGAGAGAGAGAGAACGTGCCCTCCCTCGTGCATACATGTGTAATGGTGCTGTGATGGAGAGAATATCATGTGCACACAGATGCTCTGCAGATATGAAATATGCAACAATGAAAGATAGTTCTTCTGTTTAAAAGAGTAGTCTTTACAAATATTATGTATAAATCACTATCTTTGTCTCGCTACCCCCACCAGGAGTCTTTAAGTGGCCTCTTTGGCTAGTCGATCATTTCTACTTATTACCTACACTTCTGTCTCACTCAGTAAGGCCTCTCAGCTAAGTTTTTTGCGAAGGTGAACTCTGTGCTTCTGCTGCGTTAGCAATTTTGTCATTTAAATTCTCTCTCTCTGTTTTCCTTTTACAAAACCTTTAAAAATGGCAGAAACTTAAGCTTATAGAAAATGCAAAGAAGGAATCATCCCAAACAAATAATCTTTTTTAAAATTATTTTAATGTTTATTTTTGAGAGAGAGAGAGCATGGGGGAGGGGGAGAGAGAGAGGGAGACACAGAATCCGAAGCAGGCTCCAGGCTCTGGGCTGTCTGCACAAAGCCCAACGCGGGACCAGAACTCACAAACAGTGACCTGAGCCGAAGTCGGACACTTAACTGACTGAGCCACCCAGGTGCCCCACAAATTATCTTTTAAAAATAAAATGTATTGGTTTTTCCAGGTGTACTGTATTTTGAATGGGTTCTGAATTTAAATGTAAATAAGCAGCTCAAAAAGTATGTGGACTATAGAGTCTGTAAAACATTGGCTCTTATTTTTAATGTTGATCTGAAAGTCACCATTTTGGAAATCAAAGACAATTTTCCCCAAAATTGAATTTTGAGAAGCTATTTTTTGAAGGCCTCCTCATGCTCTCAGTAATTTCAAGTTTGCCCAGTTTACAGTATCATAAGGATTAATATGGTTGAATATAATACAGATCGACTGGAATTGAAATAAATTGTGTGGATCAGCTATGTATCTAATCGACTAACTGAAGGACAAAGGAGCACGCTTGATTGGTGAAATTTGCTGTTCCTTGTATGTCACAGGTTTCAGGTGTTACTGAGGTATCACAAATATGTGTTTTTAAGCAATGTTTCTTCATGGGTATCTTGTAACCACCATTTGGCTGATGTTTCCACAATAGGCAATCAAATGATCCTGAAGCTTCTAAAATGTTTCAGAACCTGAGTGTCGTGTGATTGTTAGTGCTCTGTTCAATTCAATCTCACACACCTTGGTAAACACCTCTTAAAAGTACAAGGCATGGAACGCAAGAATGAATGCGATCGCTTTACTGACTTTAAAGATTCATGCTCTCATGGAGGTCAGAGAAATCTAGAATCAATCCATGAGATCTTTCATGAACTTCCTGAAGGACCGAGGAAGTCACATCAAAATCGTGTGATGGAAACAATCCCATGTTTCCATGAAGACAGGACTCACTCTTTGTTTTTCACAAGGATATATAGTGCAAGGATGGGAGAGTTGTGTATGCAGTGGGTTTACTATGATCTTTTTTAAAGCTATCTGTACCACTCAACTAATAGCATTAAAGTGGATGCAATTATCATGGTTTATTTACAGAAAAGCATGGTCCATTTTTTAATTTGATTTTACTCGTTAGGGAGATTTGTCTGAAGTTGTTTAAAGAGAGAGAGATTCAGGGGCGCCTGGGTGGCGCAGTCGGTTAAGCGTCCGACTTCAGCCAGGTCACGATCTCGCGGTCTGTGAGTTCGAGCCCCGCGTCAGGCTCTGGGCTGATGGCTCGGAGCCTGGAGCCTGTTTCCGATTCTGTGTCTCCCTCTCTCTCTGCCCCTCCCCCGTTCATGCTCTGTCTCTCTCTGTCCCAAAAATAAATTAAAAAAAAAAAAAACGTTGAAAAAAAAGGTAAAGAGAGAGAGATTCAGAACCCAGAAACAATAAAGAAAGAGGAAAGTGGAAGAAGAAAACATTTTTTTTTTTTTTAAAAAGGTGACTTAATTTCCTACTGGCACAAACCATCTCCTTTGAACTACTAAGGAAAATAAAGCAATATTTTTCTTGGGCTGTATCTGAAGAGAGAAATGAGCAGCTCACTAGCTGTGACTTATGCAGCTTTAACGCCCTGGAGAATGTGTGTTTGTCTCAGGCGACGCGAGAGTTAATGTTCCCATTTCATCTAACATTCAATGTCAGGTCAGAGCTTGCCACCAAGTCCCCATCTTGCTCTTTGTTCCTCAAAGGTTTGCCATCTCTGCTCTGAGTTCGGTGAGTCCTTTTTTTTAATGGCTGTGAGTCAGATGTGCTGGTGGTTGAGAACTTGTTGCGTTAGCCTTGCTTCGGGGTCTGAGTCTCCACATTTGTTCTGAATCAGGAACATAATTATATTTGGAGCAAGGAAAAGCAATCATTTATCATGGCGGACCAGGATGAATTTGTCCCTAAACCTACCAGGTGAATCAGATCATTATTGCCAGCTCCATCATTTTCGGTTAACCTGGAGGCAAAATGGAGAATTGTCAACACCATTACCAGTTGGAAAGAGAAGAGTTCCTCCCCCGCCCCCCCGCCACCCCCACTCATTGGCATATTGGCATGATGAACAAGTGAAGATGTCCCAGGCGGGTATGCTAAGAGAGTCTTTTCACTTCTTTTGCAATGATGGCCGTGTGGGCATGGAATAAATAATAATGGCGGTAAATAACCCAGGAGGTGGTCAGTAGCAGGCAAGCATTCGGGTCTTGACCTTGTGCCCTCTTCTCCCCAGACTAGCCAATGGCGTGACCAGGGAAGCCAGACACCTTCACTGGATGTAGATCTAGTTTGGAGCTTGTATGGAGGTACCACAGTAGTAAATACTGGGTCCGTGTCAACCAGAAGAATGTAAATATTTAAAGGGTCTGATTGGCAGCGAGCTGTTTCAAGAGCCTTCTGTTTATAATCATTCACTGAAGTAAATGTTTCCTATTATATAGGCAGCATGTGGTAGGTTACTGAACTTCACTGCCTGGCTAAAGTAACATGAAGAATGTAAAAATCTGGCAGCCGTGGAATGCCTTGGCTACTTTTTCAAGATTCAGCCAAGCTTTCACATCTTTCTGTCATGACGGTTGCCCCCTGGCAGGTCCCATGTGGTGCTGGCTTTTTTGAGTTAACGCACAGGATGGAGGTTGGTAACAACTTGAATTACCTTAGACTGCTTGCTTGGCTTTATAGGCAGAGATTGTAGTTGAAATAAACACATTAGCTCTGAACAGATAAAACCTTTCAGTCCCAGGAGCTTCCCTGGGTCAAGTTCACTTCCATTGGACCAGAGATCTTCTCATGGCAAAATCATTTCTGACAGTTACCAAGGGGTAAGAAAATTCCCACATATTTTGACTGCTTAACCAAAGAGATGGTTCTGAATCAAGTATTGGTATCATGCTTCTCGCTTACATTTTAAATGTCGTCCTTCATTTTAACTTTGCATCAAGTTGTCTGCTTTCATGCCAGTGTTTATGCCAACATTGATTCAGCTTTTGGGAGGCGACTCCAAGACCTCTCCCTTAACTAATTTAATGTGCTATTTGCTAGCACATTAGCAAATGTACTCCTTTTTCTTCACCCAGCACGGGCAGTGATGGATCGTGGGGTAGCCAAGTGGTCTTCCCTGACCTTGCACTCTTGATATGGGTGTGGTGGTCACTCCATCACTTGGTATGAAGTAACCATAACCACTCAGATGCATAGTGGGTGAATGAGTGACTGAATGGACGGGACCCATGTTATCAGAAAACAAGATATTAAATTGGACCACGGAAAGGAATGGGTTTTCTGCATAGCAGGTTAGAGATTGTGCCTGTGGGGCCACATTTCCTCCAGCGTGCCTATCCCAAATTTGCCATTCTCACTGCTCTTTCCTTATCTTACTTCATGGTTTTTATTGCCTGTACCATTTACTTGCTTTATGAAATCGCATTAGGATGAAATATTCAGTCTTCAAGACCTTCATGAATATCAATTTATGTGTACCAATTTCATAAGAACTTTTGGACGGTCTGCTTATTTTCTATTGCTGCTTTAATAGATGGCTGCCAACTTTGTAGCTTGAAACAAGACCCATTAATTATCTCACCGTTCTGTAGGTCGGAAGTTCTGGCCGGGCCCCCTGCTTAGGGTTTACAGACTTGAAATCAAGATGTTGGCAGACCTATATTCTCATGTGAGAGACTTGGAAAAGGATCCCGCTTCAAGATCATTCAAGTTGCTGGCAAAGTTCAATTCCTTGCAGGTGTAGGACTGAGGTCCTTGTTCCTCCCTGGCCGTGAGCCAGGGGTCACTCACTCTCTGCTCCTAGAGGTCACCTACATGCCCTCTCACAAAGCCGCATCCGTCTTGAAGCCAGCAGAGTCGCTGGAATCCTTTCCATGCTGCAGGTGTCTCTGACCTGCCCCTTTGCCATGGTGGGAGGACATTCTCTGTCAAAAGGCTCATGTGATTAAACCCGCCTGGTCCGTTTCGACATGCGCCATGTTCCGCGTGCACCACCCACCATCTTTTGGCCGTTCAGCATTTC
This sequence comes from Panthera uncia, assembly GCF_023721935.1. NCBI lineage: Eukaryota > Metazoa > Chordata > Mammalia > Carnivora > Felidae > Panthera > Panthera uncia. Next base: position 10,267,556 of record NW_026057584.1, read on the forward strand.
ACTTTACGCAGTAGACACTCATTGCCTTTGCTTGATGAGGTGAACGACTTTAATGGCAGGAACTGAGGGGGCTTCATCCATAGACGTCGTGTTTTGTAATTCAGGGCGAGGAAGCTTGGGGGATCTCCTACTGCACCTTCTCCGTATTCCAGTGATTTCTTCCTGCTGCTACCGAGTGGTCCTTCCTAAAACACCGTTTGCGTCAGGATGCTGGTGCTCTCCCAAGCTCCTCAGTGGCTCTCTGTTGGCTGCTAAATCATCTCGAAACCTCCTGGCCAACTTTATTTCTCACTGTTGCCTAAATTAACACTTCTATGATGATGGCACCTGGGTGGGTCAGTCGGTTAAGCGTCCGACTTCTGCTCAGGCCGTGATCTCGAAGTTGGTGAGTTCGAGCCCCGCGTCAGGCTCTGTGCTGACAGCTCAGAGCCTGGAACCTGCTTCGGATTCGGTGACTCCCTCTCCCTCGGCCCCTCCCCTGCTTACACTCTGTCTCTCTCTGTCTCTCAAAAAATAAATAAAATAAAAAATAAAATCTCTACAGTCGTCAGGTTATATAGCTCAGTAATTTCTCTCATGTACCACTTCTGAATCTGTTATATATCTTTGCGCTGTGCTCTCTGATGTTGCATTGTAATTATTTGTTCCTCCCTGTGAGAATCAAAGCTTCTGAAGCACAGTAACCGTGTCTTTCCTCCCTTAATAACTTGGGAGTTTGTATCAGTCGGCCATGTGATAAGTACTCAGAAAGCATTGGCGAAACTGATTCGAACAGATTATTTAATAAGTATTTCTTGAGTCCCTACTGTGTTCCCGCACTCTGCTAAATGGCTGAAAGATGAGAGGTGAACAGGATGTGATGTCTGGCCTTGAGAAGATCCTGAGTTCCCAGAGAAAGACATGGATTAGTTCTGGATTAGTTCATGGATAAGACCTCTAACTGAGGCATGTGTTAGGCGTGAGCTCAGAGGTCAAAGAGCCTTATTGTGCCTGGTGGGTGAGGGGGATGCTGGGTAGGCAACTTGGAGGAGATGTTTGGCCCATGTCTTAGGATGAGGGGCGTTCACAGAGTGGGTCATCGAGGTTGAATGCGGAATGGAAAAGCCATTCTGGGACAAGAACACAGGTACCTGCAAGCATAGAGGTGTGCAAGGGTGTGCTGCCATTAAGGTAAGGTGCTGAATTTGTTAGAACCGGAGAGCCAGGTGTACAAATAAGGCTGCAAGAGGAGGCTGAAGCCAGATTACAAGAAGCCTCCAGTGCCTTGAGCTTTGCCCAGTAGACATCGAGTGGCCATGGCAGGCTTTTCAGGAAGTAACCTGATGAAATTCGTATGTTACCATGCCTTAGTCTTTCACACGAGCCACGGGAAGATGACAATTTGCTTGACTGTGCTTGCTGGCCAGGCAGCCGGCCGGATGCATCCGTGCACCTCGGTGGCCCAGCAACATGCCCTCGGAGGGTGGCGGACTGGAGGGGGTGGGGGCGAGAGTGGGCGCCGCCGGTGGCTGGTCCTGCCTTGCCTTCCCCTGTTGCTGGCTGCGCCGCTGCGGGTCTCAGCTCCCCCACTCCCTCCGGCCAGCAGAATCCTAGGCAGGCCTCCCTCTGGACCCCGCCTCACGGTGTCCACGCTGACCGCTCCTTGTCCATGTGTCTCCTTCCTCTCTGCCTCCTGTGGCTGCAGCCACACCGCCCTGCTCTGGAGTAGCCCATACAGATCCTCTTTTCTTCCCCCACGGTCCACTTGGGGCATGATAATTACTTGATGGATTGCAATCACTTGGTCCAGGGCTCTGTTCTTTCAACTTCTGGTTGTATTGGTTCTTGAGAGAACACAGAAAAATTGCCTCCTCTTGTCTCCTCTTGTTTCTTTCCATTGCTGCTCTTTAGCTCCTCAAGTGGAACAAACCGAGATGCTGGAAATCTCTTGAACTTACGGGGAGGACAGGAGACACCTGTACTCCACTTTGTCTCAGATGCCCTGAGTGTCATAGGCACTGAGTACATACCTGCACCTGCATGGAGGAACTTGGGAACAAGTTATAAAACCAAGATGTAACCAGAGAAGATAAAACGGCTGATACTATATTAGCAGAAGGAAAGGGCTTCAAAGGAAGTACTTTCGTGAGACCTTTTTAGAGTTCTCAAGTCTTTTGCTCCTCAGAGGATATATTCTTGGCAGGTTGGAAAAAAAAACATTCTATGTATATATACATACACACACACACACACACACACACACACACACACACACATTAAAACTCACCCTCACCTACTTGAAGAATCTTGCTAAATAGGGAAAATAGAGGGATGCCTGGGTGGCTCAGTCAGTTGAGGATCCAACTCCAGCTCACGTCATGATCTCACGGTTCATGAGTTCAAACCCCATGTTGGGCTCTGTGCTGTCAGCACGGAGCCCGCGTTGGATCCTCTGTCCCCCTCCCTCTCTGCCCCTTCCCCGCTCACGCTCTTTATCAAAAATAAAAAGAAACCTTTAAAAAATAAAATAAAAGTAAATAGGGAAAATAGAGATCATGAATAACTCTTTTGAGTAAAACAAACTTTACGGCAGTCATGACAAACAAGAAATATCCCAGAGGCTTTTCTGGAGCTAACGTAAGAATTCCAGAGCCAGTCCTCCGTTGCCCCTCACTCAGGGCTCATGCTCATCCCGGGCTTTGATTTATAAATTTGCTTTGGTTTCTGATTTACAGTGAGTTGAAGAAAAAAAGCAGAAGTAGGTCCTTTACATAAACTCCTTTTTGTAATTTTCAATTTATTTTCTCTCTTTATATTTTTAACTGGTGTTCCCACAAGCACTCGATACTGTAAACAATTCTGCCTTGGAAACTTAACATTACTTACTTTGTTTAGCTGGTGCTATGAAAGCTTTTTTATTTATACTACCCTTACTTACCTCAGCATTTCCCCTAATCCTCCTTATTATTTTCTGCCATATTTTTCTCTGTTAAAAAAAATCGGGGAATGAGAATAACAACTCATTTTGATGTGATATCAATGTGCATTTAACCTGGCAATTAGCCAATAAGATAGATTTTTCAAATTTTACCTCCTTGGAGAAACTTGGACTCCATCATGGCGCATTTCATATTATTGTTATAATAATAACAATATTATTATTAATTAATAATAATTAATTAACTGGTGTTTGTACTGGCCTGAGTATGTACCACTCTCTCTGTTGTCTCCATGTTAGGTCATCTTTCTTTCTTTCTTTCTTTCTTTCTTTCTTTCTTTCTTTCATGTTTATTTTTGACAGTGAGACACAGTGTGAGTAGAGGAGGGGCAGAGAGAGGGAGACACAGAATCTGAAACAGTCTCCAGGCTCTGAGCTGTCAGCACAGAGCCTGATGTGGGCTCGAACCCATGAACCACGAGATCATGACCTGAACCAAAGCCGGATGCTTAACTGACTGAGCCACCCAGGTGTCCCTCCACGTTACATGGTAACCTCCATGTTAGAGGTCTGCTCTAACCCTAGACCTTCGAGGGGGCAACATCTACAGCTCTTTGGGTAACAGGGGGCACTTGGTTTGGTACCCCGTGTGGAGCAGGCATTCAGGAATAGCTCCTTGAGGAATTCATGAATGTATTTTCCTAGAGTTGCAAATGTACATTTCTTAGTTACATGCGGTTGTCTTGATTACAGATGTGATTCACGCTTTTAGGGTTGCACTGTGTTTATACCTCAGAGTTCATTTTTAAATTATGAGTATCTTTTCCCTTAAAAGCAACCCATCAATGTTCATGGACACGTGGTAGCCATGACAGATGTTTGTGAAAAACAGGAAAGAAACTACACATCATAGAGCCTGCTTTACTAGAATACTAAGGATAAAATCTCCTAGCATGTGTATATTATGTAATTACAAATTACAGATTCTGCACTATTTGTACACGGACAGAAAACGTTTTAGGATAACAAACAGTAGTTCAACGAAGTTTCGTGCCTGTTTTGTCTTAGATGTCCTCAACAGCGAGCTCAAATCACCTTAAAATCTCTGTATATGTTACCAGCTATTTATAGACTGTTGATCAGTTATAGAAAACACAGTTGTTCGTTGTTTTTTTCCTCATAATTCATTTACATAGTTTATCATCACAATTGCATTTCTTAAAAGCTATTCGACATCCTGTACATGTATTAGATTGGGCTAATCAAGTCACTTCTACTCTAATTAATTAAAAATAGGTTAAATGCCTTCTGATCCTTGGGACCTGTCTAGGCACCCTTCACTGAAGAATTATGAAGAATCATGACGTTGTATTGAAAGCAGAAAATTGTTACCTCCTAAATTCACTAGTTCTTTGTGCAAATGTGTACCCGTTTTATTACTAAACTATACTGTACTTAAAAAATATTGTAGGGGCACCTGGGTGGCTCAGTCGAGTAAGTGTCCTACTCTTGGTTTCGACTCAGGTCATGATCTCATGGTTTGTGGCATCGAGCCCCGAGTGTAGGCTTCATGCTGGCGGAGCAGAACCTGCCTGGGATTCTTTCTCTCCCCTCTCTCTCTGCCCCTCCCCCTCTCCTGAGCATGCGCTCTTTCTCTCTCAAATAAACTTTTAAAAGATATATTGTATAAAGCCTCCGTATCTGTTCATTTTATGTTTCTTCCTTCTCATTGTCTCTCCTTTCCCTCCTTCCTCTCTTTTCTGCATTTCTACTTGTCTCCATTTTAAATTCATTCAATTGCTACTCTTCCAACTTTCTTTTGTTCTTTTTCTTCCAAGTCATCTTTTGAGTTGCACTTTGCTCTGGATTTTCGGCGATGAGTCCGTGTCCCAGAAAGTCTAGAAGAGCGAGAAGCTGTTGATAGAAATCAAGTATCTTCAATATCATTAACTGAACAGGCAGTAGCATTTATGAAGCTTCTTGTACTGTTTCCATAAACAGGCTTTACTCTCAAATTTGCCATTTACAAGCCCTGTGAGACCTCAACGTAAATCGTAGATTATCTGTCTGTAGCCATTGATTTATGCTTTAATGATTTCTATTTTGGAGACATCTTAACAACGGCACATTTAATTTGGATGCTGCAGGGAGATAACAGAGCCCCATGAAAGAGAATGTGTACTTTCTTAATCTTGTGCAAATGATATTGTTTATATGGACTTCTATGCACTGGTTCCCCTGGGTCATTTTTCCAGCCCCTAAAATAGGAAAATAAGGTTGTTTGATAGAAACTTATTTTCTTTCAGCTTCATTTCTAATAGCCAAACTGTTTAAGAACCCAAGCATGCTGGCTTCCTCCAAAATTGCCTTAAATGATAGAAATTTACCCACCAACTCGGAGCAAGTTATGTTGACATCAATTTTGCGGAAACCCAGTAGAGGTTTGTTTGGACCCGTAACAGTGTTTGTTGATTTCTTTAAAAGGTGATTTCAGTTCTCTTGTACTTGGCGATGGCTAGACTTCCTACTGAATATTTATAAGGTAGGGCAAGGCAAGTCCTCTGCCTACCAGAAGGGGGTGGCACTGGCTCCATTAGAGACAGGAGAGCATTGATCTTGTGAGAAGACAAGTTTCCTCCAATCACCAGCAATACAGAGCAGGGCAATGCATGGAACCACAACCTAATCCTCCCAGTTTGGGATAAAGCTTAGTTTTCGCAGTAAATTGTCTTTTAAGCTGCCTGTAGTTATTTGGTCAAATGCCAGCTTAAAGATGGCAGCAATTACCCAATTTGTGAAGATAACCCCTTTTCAGGCCCTGCAATTTAGTTTCAGCGCCTTCCTGAGCGGTGCTATCCGTATTATGGCAGTGGGGTGATAGGAAGATCTTTGAAGCTTGGATTCCAATTTTGCAAGCACTCTGATACCTTAGAGAAGCTCCTTATTTCCCCCCGAGATCTTTTTGCACCCAGTTATTATCCTGGGAACTGATTGAAGTCCTGTCTCGGTGTTCACGGTATATGCAGGACCTACATCAAGTTTGGGGAGTACATTGGCTTGAAAATGGCAGAAACAAAACTGCCAAATCCATAAAAGTTTTTAATGTGGCAACTTTAAAAGAATGCCGCAGCTAAAATGCTCATGAACTTGAAAGTCTATTACTAGATTTGAGCATTTATAGTTTCATGTAAAGCCAGTAGACATCTAGACACTAAAACTATAATAGCTAAACTTGTAAGACTTTTTTAAAACCCCATTTGCAATTATATATTATTTTCTGATAGCCTATTATTGTGTGAACTTTTCAAAACCATATAAAAATGTCTGGTTCATAAGGAAATAATGAGTTGCCGTATTTGATTTTTGGACATGCTTAGTGCTAGATGCATGCATTCAGTCATATTATGCCTTTGCAAATGTAAATTCAGGTGACAAGAGAACATAATCATTATTTGTGTCGATTTGTATGTGATCCCATGAGTGTACAAAACTGAGGGGTGCCTGGGGGGCTCAGTCAGTTAAGTGTCTCACTCTTGATTTCAGCTCAGGTCATAATCTCACGGTTCATGGCTTTGAGCCCTGAGTCGGGCTCTGCCCTGACAGCATGGAGCCTGCTTGGGATTGTTTCTCTCCTTCTCTCTCTCTCTGCCTCTCCCTCCCCACTTTCAAAAATAAACATTAAAAAAAATTTTTTTTTAATGGTATAGAACAGGGGCACCTGGGTAGTCCAGTTGGCTAGATGTCCGGCTCTTGATTTCGGCTCAGGTTGTGATCTCACTGTTCATGGGATCGAGTCCCACATCCGGCTTCACACTGACAGCAGGGAGCCTGCTTAGGATTCTCTCTCCTTTTCTCTCTGCCCCTCCCCCATTCCTCTGTGAGTGTGTGCGTGTGTGTGTGTGCGTGTGTGTGTGTGTGCGTGTGTGCGCTCTCTCTCGCTCTCTCTCAAAATAAATAAATTTAAAAAACTGTTAAAGAATGATCCAAAATTGAAAATATGAAATGAACATTTTCAATGTTATGGGTGTTATAGAAATTAAGTTACTTTCTGTAGGGACTGGGTGGAAGATGTTTTCATTCATTGAAAAATGATGTTTAGAAATAAAACAGGGACTTCTTAGAGTGGGCCATTATGTATTCTTCACAATAGCATCTTTCACCCCATAGATGTCAATAGTTTCAAAAAGTTGTCAATAGTTATAAACTAGGTGATGCTGAAGAGTTTTCTCTTCCTGTGGCTCTATGTCAATAGCCTCTTCTTTTCTAGCTATATTATTTCAAAGTCAGAGTTATAATTTCCTCCTGGGGGGGGTTAATCACATCAAATAGAATTTGGCGTGTCTGTGATTCCACGTATGGCAAAAAGATGTTTGAAAAACAAGACAAAGCATCACTGGTTATATATAGAAGCTGTTAAGGAAGGGCCAGCTGGTCTCCATCTGTTCTCAGTTTTTCCCCATCTGTAAAATGGGATAATAATAGTATCTACCTCATAGGGTTGTTATTAACTAACACAGCGAATGTGGAATCCTTAACAGAGGGTCTGGTGCTTATTGAGAACTCAGAAAATATTCAACAATAACTGCAAAACAAAAGCAAAGGCAACCATCAAACCTCGGTGAGAAATAGCTTCACTCGTAGCCAGTGTGATATATTCACTTACGTGTCTCGTAGCTTCCAGGATCATAAGGTGAAACACTGGACCGCTGCAGGTGGAAATTGTAGCTTTTCTCGGGGTCGGTTCAGAGACAGTCCGCCTGGAAGCCCACCCGATGAAACTCTTCAACTCAGAGGTGCCTCTTGATCCAAGTTTGCTTTTTAGCTTTAAAAAAAAAATACAGTGAAGATGCATTTGAAGAGTGTAATTTTCTATTCTTCCTTACTTTAGGTAATATTTCTTTTTTTTTTTTAATGAACCAAAGGAAATGAACACTAATGCACATCTTTTCTTCCCTTCGTGGAATATATGTCTAAATGGAGACGTGTATTTATGAACATTGCAACTTGTGAAATGTGTACCAGTGTGACAAAATCCTCTCCTTGAGCCGTATATAAATTGTTTGGGAAGTTTTGTATGCACTTGTAATGAGGGGTCTGACTCCAGTTTTTAATATTTGACTGTTGACAGCATTTAAAAATTTTTTTTTAATATTTATTTATTTTTGAGAAAGAGAGAGAGAGAAAGAGAGAGAGAGAGAGAGAGTGAACAGGGGAGGGGCAGGGAGAGAGGGAGACACAGAATCAGAAGCAGGTTCCAGGCTGTGAGCTGTCAGCACAGAGCCCGACGTGGGCCTGGAACTCATGAACCGTGAGATCGTGACCCGAGTCGAAGTTGGATGCTTAACCGACTGAGCCACCCAGGCGCCCCTGACTGCTGGCAGCATTTAAGTCACGAGCTTGCATCTAGGGAAGCTGATAAAAAAAACCCAGATGCCCCCTCCTTTGGCTCCAGGAGGCACCCACACTTGAGATCCTCACCCCATCCCGGCCCCTGACCATTATAAAAACCTCAAGCCAGTCTCCTTTCCTTGCTCTCTGAAGCCATTGTTGGATCTCTTTTGAAGCCTATACTCCCCTCCCTAGAAAGCCTTTTGCTACCTTCTTGGCTTATGTGGTGGAGAGGGGAGGTCACCAGTCTCAGTATTCAAACCAAATTTTAGCTAGAGCCCCTGTGGAGTGGCCACAGACATACTGGATAGGTTTGCTCTCAGGGCTTCTTACCTGCACTTTATATGTTATTTACATGTTCTAAGTATTGTCAGAGAGATGGGACGCCTGGGGGGCTCAGTCGGTTGAGCGTCTGACTCTTAATTTTGGCTCAGGTCATGATCTCACTGTTTGTGGTATATCGTGCCTTGTATGGAGCTCCAGGCTGATAGCTCGAGCCTGCTTGGGATCCTCTCTCTCTCTCTCTCTGCTCTCCCCCTGCTCACATTCTTTCTCTCTCAAAATAAACTTAAGAAAAATATTGTCAGAAGGAAATACTAGTATAATAAAGTTCTTACTTTCTGCTAGGTACCATATTAAGCCTTTACATGGATTAATTATTTCATTTAATCCCATAACAGCCATTTGATCCCTATTATCCTATTTTCAGCAACAAAATTGAGGCACAGAAAGATTAAATAACAGTTTCAATGTCACGTAACTCGTGAGTGGCCGAGCTAGGATTTTAATCGAGGCAGTGTGCGTTTAGCACCTCTCTGCTGTGTTGCCTTCTCTCTCGTATAAACCTAGCATACAATTTTTATAAAGCATCTTGTTGAGAAAATCATCCTTGCATTTCCTCTTTTCAGTCCTCACATATTAAGGAAAAAAACGATGATAGCACATATCCAAAGCTCTATACATATTATAGCCTTGAGGAGATCCTCATGCACTAGGGGCAGGCTCTGACTTATGTGGCTCCTTCCTCCCAAGCAAACACTCGTCCCGTGCTTAGCAGGCAACCGGCAAATGTTTCTTGAAGTGAAATAATATGCAAATATTTAGATATGAGTGCTATTATTTTCCCCTTGACTTCCCTTGTCAAATTATTGATTTGTGCCTATGGGCGAAATGCTCTCAGAAAAATCAGTGGGAATAATAGAGCAGAAGTCTCAAACAAATTACATACTTAGAGGAATATGTCATTTGCCTGATAAAGCAGTAATGATGTTTTAGCGTTTGGAACTTCCATGGTATTTTGTGTTACAGGCTGTTGGGATGACACCTATTTGTTGTTGTTTTTTTTTTAATTTTTGTCAATGTTTTTAATAATATTTTACTTTTGAGAGAGACAGAGTGTGAGCAGAGTAGGGGTAGAGAGAGAGGAAGACACAGAACCCCAAGCAGGCTCCAAACTCTGAGCCGTCAGCACAGAGCCCGACTCGGGGCTTGAACTCACGAACCGTGACATCATGACCTGAGTCAAAGTCAGATGCTTAACTGACTGAGCCACTCAGGTGCCCCAGGATGACACCTATTTGTATGTACGTATGATTTGCCATCTGGATGGTGAGCCCTGAGAATACGAAGCCAACATCTTATTGAATTCTGCATCACCCACTGCACTAACAGACCTTTACACATGGGCATTTCTCATAAATGTTGGCTAAGTTGTTAAATAACTATCAAACTATATCTAAAATGCATAGATTGTACCTCAGAGCAATAGCCACCAGGTACCATGCTGTCCCATCTGCTCTGTGCTTATCAACTCTGGTCCTTATAGTAAGGCAGGTCTACTTTCTCCATTGTCTGGAGTTTCATGAGAGTAAGTTCTAGAACTGTGACTCATTTGCTGCCATTGACGTCATGTCAACCATGCCTGCTGCCACTCTGCCTTTCTGTCTGAGGTTGAGATCTTGAAACCCTAAGCTTACTGTCCCCGGAGAGAAAGGTCTTTGAAATGTATTCAGCTGCATTTTTTTATAAACCTACCTGAAAATCGTTTGTTTTCAAGAAGATGGAACATGGGAGAAGATTATGCAGTTTCCCTGCTTGACCCTACTTCTCACCTCTTCTCGTCTCAACCATTCTCATCAAAGAAAGGAAAAATAGGGGCACCTGGGTGGTTCAGTCAGTTGAGCATCCAACTCTTGATTTTGGCTCAGGTCATGATCTCCCAGTGTGTGAGTTCAAGCCCCACATCGGGCTCTGTGCTGAGAGAGGGGCCTTATTGGGATTCTCTCTCGCTCTCTCTCTCTCTCTCTCTCTCTCTCTCTCTCTGTTGTTCCTCTGTCGGTGCACTCTCACGCTCTCTCTCAAAAAAATAAATGAACTTAAAAAAAGGTAAAACATTTGATTATGGTTATTTAGGGAATAAAATTTAAAAGACATTTTAAGACTGGACAGTTAGTGTGGGAAAGATGTGCCACACTGAAGAAGAAAAGGACAGAAGGCAGGGAGTTCCAGGCAGAGTTTCTAGACATTCTGAGAGGGAGGTGCTGGTGCAGGACTGCCCACACCATGGAAGATGCACTTTGGAGCCAGGTCCTTGGTTGAAATCCCAGCCTTTACTTTAGTGAAGGCAGCAGGCCCTCCTGTGTGGGTCTTTCTCTTCATCTACAAAATGGAGACACTAATTCTCACCTGCAGGGTTGTTGTGAGGCAGAAACGGACAGTGCTTCTGAAGCCCCCATGGTCTTAGCTGGCCGTCTTCCCACAATCCCTCCGTTAGAGCAAATCCCCTGTGTCCATGAAACAGAACTGCTGTCGCCCCTCCAGGGCGCGGTGTCATGGGGACCAGCCCAGGCTCAGACCCAGACACGCTTTTGACCTCAACGGAGTCAGAAAGCTCCGTTACCCAGTTTCTCCGTAAAGGAAAGAGGACCAACAAACTTGATCTAAGTACTTACAGTTGACAAAAGTAACAGAGTGGAAAGAAAACTCGACACCCTGATTTCATTACTTACCAAGTTTTGTAAAGGGTGCTTGCCTTCCAGAGGAAATCGTCTCAAGTCAAAGACGAGTTGCTGACATCATTACAGTTGGACGGTGTAACTTTGTGAGATATTTTGGGTTTTGCTGCATGCCACCGTGATGAATGGAGTGGGGAGGTGGAGACCGACTTCACACGCCAAGCATTAAAGACAAGACAAGCCCTACAGCCATCTGGCTCCTGACACCGTGGACATGATTTACTGACACGCTGTGCCTTCCTAGGTCACCGTCAGGTCTTCCCTGGCAGCCCCCTCACTCTCCCACCCCCAGTGCCGCTCCCCGTCTCAAGGCCGGGAAGCCCTTGGCTTGTCTCTGCAAACACACGTGACATGGTGGTCATCGCAGCGAGAGCCTTCACGGTTGTCGGGGCCCAGACCTCGATATCCAAGAGCTCCCGGTGAAATGTGGGAGAAATACGTCTAGACAGAGACTGTCCGTAGAATGGGCTCCGTGCAGTGGGAGTATTTAGCCAGGGATGTTACATGGGCCCAGGGCACTGAGTCCCATGGGGGGCTTCAGGGAAAGTTTTGGGACTGACCGTTACTTCAAAAAGATGGATAGAGACAGCCTGTTGCGTCGAGTGGGGACTGTATGAGCAAACGCCCAGAAGCTAGGGTGCAGTACCGTGTATGCATGGAGATGGAGGTCATGGGCGAGGGGCATCACAGAACTTCCAGAGTCAAGCCACGGCTTGGAGAGGAAATGGGTGAGGGTTACGGATGGGGTAGGGAAGGTCCTATTTGCTAGGCCAGGGAGATTGGACTTCATCCTGTAGGCAGGTGGCAGGTCAGATCTCTCTCACTGGTGACTTCATGGAGGAATGATTTGGGATGGGGGGTGGATCGGAAGGAGGCAGGGAGACCCGTGACAGCTAGGAACTATTGCTGTCCTCCACACGAGGGACATTGAGGACCTGGGGCATGGCGGTGGGAGCAGATGGGATTGTGCATGCTCCAACCGCAGGAAGTCGGCAGGCTCAGTTTCGCAAATGAAGAACCCCCAAGTCTAAGGTTGATTTTCCTTCCCTCCTCATCCACAACCCGCCATGGCTGATTAAAGCTCTTGAAGGTCTTGTATAAGCCCGTCATTCCTCTAAGGACTTTTAACTAGAGAGAAAAAAGTAAAGACAGAATTATTTAAAGGAAATTGTGGTAGATATTTAAGAATTCAGTTATAACCAGTTGCTATGGAGTTAGAAGAAAACCTGGGGACAGGTGGGGTGTGGGTGTTCCTGGGCTGACTGTGGGTGGGTCAGGCACAGCACAGAGTATGACTGTGCACAGGACAGAGCACTGTCCTCATACAGTGATTTTCCCACTGGCTTGCTATGATGAAACTTGAACCATTGGATGACTTCACGGAGGAGGGATTAGAGTTTAATTCAAAAAGGAGTCGTCAGCTACATGTCATATAGCCCCAAAATAGAAACTTGCTCTTTTTCAAATGTCTGTCTTTAAAGGGCCAGAGGATCAGGGACAGAAAATTCAGAGCAACTTCAAACAGAGCCCAAGTGGCATCGCACCTTATAGAAAGGACTCAGCATCCTGAAGCAGCCGCGATGCCTCTCGCGTCAGCCAGGATACGAGGTCCGATGTTATTTTGCCAGTAGTTTAGATACGTGTTTTTATATGCAAAAACAAGAATGCTTTCCAAGATATGACTGTTCTAAGTCCCTGGCTAGTGCCTGTGTGTTTTTCAGATTTCGGCTCAGGTGTTACCCTTTTTGAGTGGGTTTCTTCGACCTCTCTGGTCCCACAGAAACACTTCCCCTCTGTCACCTAACACTTAGTAAATTGAATTGAAATTTACCTGTCTTCCTGATAGACCACGAGGTCTTTGAAGGCAGGGACTGTTTGATTTGTGGGTTTTCAACACCTAGGTAGAGCCTGGCATAGGTTAGTCATTTGATACATGAATGAATGCGTAGAATCTTGGATTCTGCTGTATACCAGTTCCCAGTGTGCTCATTTTGACAATCTAGTTCTGGTTTTCTTTTCTTTCTTTCTTTTTTTTCCCCCGTGTGTGCATGTGTGTGTGTGTGTGTGTGTGTGTGTGTGTGTGTCTTAAAACAGTTCTACGTGCCTGTATCCCTTCAGCTGCAGCGGAGTTAGAGTTAGTAAGGCTGTTTGAGCATCCTTGGATTACATAAAAAAGCGCAAATTACACTGTTTGTGGATTCATAAAATATTTTAGTTGGAGTCTGTGCTCACATTAATAGCTTACTGTCAAGCATACAAATTACTTTCATCAGCCACTGGTGAATACACGTGACCATTGGAGCAGAGCCCTTGGAAACGTGTTGCAACAAACTATGAGGTGGTCAACCTGGTAGCTGCAGTCTGCTGAATTTATCACCCAGGTTGATAGCTTACACAGTTCTCTGATTTTTCTAACTTTTGCTGTTTTTTTAAAAATCACAAAAGGCCCATTTATAACTTTATAAAAAGACGTACAGTGAAAAACATCTTTTCTCAAGAGGAAACTGTGACCTCAGTAAACCTTGGGAAAGACTCCGTATGGTTTCAATTCTTTTATTTTAAAAATTGCTCTGCATGTGTGTGTCTGTGTGTGCATTGCATGCGTGTGTATTCGGGTTTTACTTGGATGGAGGTGTAAAGTGAGGAGGGATTTAAGAAATTGTAACACAAACGGAGTTAATATTCCTTATGACAGCAAATACTTCCAAAACACAACAAAGCCAACCATTTCTACTCTTTACAGAATCTTTTTTGCAAGATCTCATCGATCACAAAAGTGGGAAAAACGATCGCCACCACTCTTTCTCATGTTCTGTCATATCTACTCTGTTTTGGAGGAAGGATTATTTTTTCTAGCTCACCTAAAGACTAGGCTACAACTTAACTATCCGTCAAAGGAGAAGGCAGCTCTAGAATCCTGGAATCTTGTTGGCAGTGAGAGAAGGGTTCCCTTTAAAGTACTCAGATGAGTGGTTTAAATTGAAAGCAATGTTTCTGAAAGACCAGGTACTTACTACTCAGTCAAGGTCATTCTTCCCAAGCATCTTGAGAATGCGCTGTTCATCTGTGCAGGCTGTTCAGGTAAAAAGAAAACTATCAGTTTAGGGCCAGTGACTGGCATCTGGTTAGGCTCTCTGGAGCCTGGCTCACCTAAAAGTCTACCCTGGGCTCATTACATTTCAGCGTTTAAAGCCACCGTCTGCTCACTGCATGGAGTTGCCACACCATTCCATGACTCCTGCACATTTTCCATTATGCTGGCTTCATAAGGTCTGCATTATTATAAGGGCTCTCTTTGGAATCAGCATCTGAGCAGAGTAGGTTTTATTTCTCTTTAATTACATTTTTAGTCCAAGAGGTAAAAGGTTGAGTGTAGAAGATTGTAGTATGATCGTGGCCTGTAACTTTTCAAAGTGTCCCTTCATAGAATGACCACGGTTTAAATAATTTTAAGCCATTATAGCAGTGGACCGTTAGAGTGTGGCTCTTCAAAAACACCAGAAAGCTTTTTTTCCCCCCTTTCTCTGACGTCGCAACTGTTCTTTGTCAAAAATTGGAGAATTTACAGATTCCCGAGACAATTAGACATGTTTTGAGAAAGTTGAAAGAACATTCAATGCTTACTGCCACTCAAAAAGGTTTCTTGAGGGGCGCCTGGGTGGCCCAGTTGGTGAAGTGTTCGACTGTCGACCTTGACTCAGGTTATGACCTCATAGTTTGTGAGTTCGAGCCCCACATCAGACGCCTGCTTGGGATTCTCGCTCTGTCCTTCTCTGCCTTCTCCCTCATTCAATAAATAAATAAATAAATAAATAAATATTTTAAAAAAAGTTTTCTTGAAAACCATGATAATTTCTATGCAGCCTAGAGCATCCCCCTGTCCTCCAGACTACCCGGTGGATACACAAAGTCAGCTTATCCAAACCTTAAATCATTTCCTTTTCCAAATTGTTCTTTCTTCTGTGAGTGGCCCTCACCCCGCCCACCTCGGTAAGTGACCTAGAGGACACCTCGCCCGATGTCATCACCCCCATGACCACCAACATCTAGTCAGTCTTGAGTCACCCTGATTTTCCGTCCGCTAACTTGTCCTACTGCGCCTCTGGCGTTCATACGACTCCTCTCTTCTGCTCTAACTACTCTGGTTACATCTCCCTTTGCCTGCCTGCCTGCTGTGAATCCCCAACCCACACACCCAGTCAGAAGGATCCTTCTCAAATAAAAGCATCTGTGAATACCGTTGCCCTGCTTGAAACTCACGAATGGCTGCACCATGGAGTTCAGGCCAGAGTGCGAACTTCTTCATGTGGCTCACACACTGACTTCTTTCTCAGTCTCAGCACGACCTCTTGTCCCTTTCATTTCCTCAGGTGCCTCCCTGTTTCCCTGACCTTGCATTTGGAGCCCTCCTCTGAGCCCCATGGCACCAGTGTTTGCCCAACACGCTGATTTTGAGTGTGTGTTTGTGTCTCGTTATCATCCTCTCGACTGTATGCTCCATGAAAATAGCGACTCTGCATCGTGTTACCTCCCTAGAGCCTAGGAAAATGCCACATGATAGTCGCTCAGTAAAAATCTGTTGGATGAAGGGAATTTCATCTTGGGGGCACGTTACCCGGTGAGATAAAAATGTCACTCGACAGATCTTGCAGTTGGTCTATCAAATTGTAGTTGCTAGAAGCCCCATGTGAAGCGAAGGCATCATGGCACATACACAGTAAATTTGTTAGCTGGGACCATTTAATTCGATTTGTTGTTCAGTTCTTAAGTCCTTTAGCATAGTTGGAAAGCGCCCTGAAATTGGATTCAGAACATGCTTGGAGTCCGGCCCTGGAAAACTCTCTTAATCCACGGGAGTAGACACATCAACTGATTTTTCTGAGACTCCATTTTCTCTGCTGTTAAATAATGGTCCTGAAATTTGCATGTCGGAGCACAGGTGCAGACGCCTGCCCTAGTGCCTGGCACACAGTGAGTATTCAATCAATGTTAGCTTCATATACTGTCATGGATGAGAGCTAAGAAATACTGGTATTTCATGTTAGTCAAGATGTTCCAGTATTTATTACATGAGTTCAAGTCACTGTGTGCCACGTAATTTACCAATCTGGCCTTAGTGTCTTCATTTTACTTTAAAAACTAGTGATACTGCTTTAATCAACGAAGCCAAACACACACGATTTTCATCACTTCCATTTTGTTCCTGATCTATTTCCTCATTTCTCACCCATTTCTCTCTTTGTATCCTGTCCAGAGAAAAAGCACAATTTAACTTCAGGGAGAGGAACTCCTGCTTCTAAGTTAGCTTTGTTTTGCTTATTTTGAGCTCACGATTCCTGAAATAATGCCAGATTTGCATTCAAAAAAGTATATTGACACTGAAGAAAGACATTAGTGTTCTCACCCTTACAGGTAATTTCACACGTGTCTCCTTTTGAAGTATCATCACACTTCTTGTTTTCTTAGCTCCAACGCTTTTCGTGGATTTTTGAAGCAGTGGTAATGGAGCTTTTTTCTCTGTAGGCACATTTCATGGTTGACAAACGTGTCTTAAGGACGTGATACGATCAATGGTAGGAAAAACAGATTCAGTCTCTGCCTTCAAGGAGCTCTTGTTTTTTTAAAACTTACTCTCAATTTAATTAATTTAATGAACGTGATTAAAGGCACATCTATTGACTGACATTCTTACCAAGTCTTTGAAAGTTCAGTGACACTAAGGTTGAATGAAGGTGGGTAGCTGCCAGAGTTTAATTCTAAAATGTGCACTCAAGAGAACCACCGACAGACTTCCAGGATATATGTCAGGAGGAGTATCTGTCATATGGGCATCTTCACAGTATCATCAGGTCATAAATTTGAACATTCATTTAACCGGAAGAGAACCCTTTTCCTCTACGCTAACGCTCTCGGAATTATAATCAGTGATGAGACAACTTGATGCCTTCTCTGCTGGAAACACAAACAGCTACCACCAAAAACCAAAACAAAGAAACAAAAGAAGACCATTGGAGAGTTTCTGCCGTGAACTCATCTCTTTTTTCTCCTTTCCGAATGTGGTATTTTCCGCTGAAGAAATACAACACTCTAAAGGTGATGGGTAAGGATTCTGGCTGTGTTCGTATTGGTTTCCTAAGGAGACTTTTAACAATAGGCTATCGTGCATTCATCCCTTGATGATATAATGAGGACTAGGATTGGGACATAGTTTTCTAGTGTTCAGGGGTTCATGCAGAGAGCGGCCCCTACAAGCCCAGGGGACTTGTATTTACTCTGGCTGCTTTTCATCAAGGGGACACATCACATCGCCATTCAAGTAAGCATAATTGACCTTGCTAATTGTATCCTGCCTCGGAGGAAGAAAGGCTTTTGCATATCTAATTGCTTTTTAATTCTTTTGCAAACATTTAGGTCAGCAAAATATCATTGTCCCATTTCTGATGCATATTGAATACTGATTTTAAATACCTTCTGCTCCTTTCCAACTCTTAATGCATGTGGGTAGAAAAGGCTGTGCCCATTCTCTATGCGATGGCCATTTTGAGAAGAGCACTACTCTATGTGTGAATCCTCAAATGTCTTCTCAACCTCTCTCTGGAAAATTGAAACCAAGGCCCAACGATAGTTCTTAAGGTTGACCAGTTCTCTCAACTAACAGAATCTGCAGTATCATCCCAAACTAGACTCATTGGTGGTATTTCTAATATAAAATTCAGGTATTTTACTTATGAATCTCTGATTGTTTTCATAGATAGTCTTAGCTATCTTGGTGTAGAGCATTTTCTTACTCAGATTTTATTCTGTTTCCAGTATTCACCTTTATTTATATAAAGGAAAAAAAAAAAAAAGCGATGGCTTGTTTTGCAGGAGGAAGGAGCCCTAGGCAGAACCAAATATGAAAAATGAGTGGTTTTTTAAATTAACTTTTGTGTTTTTCTGGTTTTTGTTTGTCTGTTTCTGTGTTGCCATAGCGGCATTCAGCACATCTTGAGGTCAGCAAAAATAATAATCTCTTTCTGTTATGTTACAATTGTATATATTACTTTCCATTTGGAAAAAAAATACTTGGAAAAATACCGTGTCAAGTGAAGTCGGCAATCTTTTGACAGAGTAGACAGCTTTATATTTTCTTCCTATAAGGGAAGGAAAAGGTCCTCTTCTGCTACAGAGAGCAGGCGAAGGTGATTCTACCCCTCTTTTCTTTACTTCAGGCATGGGGATTGAGGAAATATGGGTCTCTAATATTAGGGTATATTCGAGGATGGACCGCTAGGGACACTGATGTGAATTTGTTTTAATCATGCTGGCAATGCAATTTATTACCTCAGAAATTGATTCTTAACAAGAAGCGTGCGAACATCTTTTGCTTGTTGGCTGTATAGGGAAGGGGAAGAAAAAAAGCAAATCAGGTGAAAAGAATTGATTTGATTCTGAGCTGTTGTTGGAGATAGATTATTATTTTTTAAAGGGATTTATTTATATTGTGCTGAGACCTTATTAATGTGCTCCCTTTAGCATTTCAGAGTCCAATTTCCTAGAGAGACCATGTAATCATCCAAATTACTCCTTCCTCCCAGAGAGGTATGATGGGAGCTCAAAGACAGGTGGGTGGGTGCCTAACAAAAGGGAGAGTGTGTATGATTTCTGTGGCCACCATATTGTTGCATAACAAATTACCCTGAGACTCAGTGGCAGCTTTTGTGGCAATACCATGGACATACATAGCAGACCAGTTTGGCCATTGGTTGGAGCCATGAATCAGTCAGCGTCCCTCAGGGAGCTTTCCTCTGTGGCGTTTGGAACTTCCATAACATTCTGTAGCTATTCTGGATCCAGGAGCTTTGAAAAGGATTCTTGACAGCAGCCATAGAGATTTCATTTGAAAATAAGGAATAGTATGAGCTTTACCACTCAAAATAACCAGACTGTGTACAATATATGAATAACCTGCTCTTTCTGGTTAATTAAGAGTTCACTGGAATTTGGGATTTTTTTAGGATTTTAATCTCAGTTGTTAACAGCGAGTGTCCACTTGGGCAAGCCATCTGACCTCTCAGCCTCAACTTGTTCGTGTATGAAATAGCCTTGGTTCATAAGGTGAGAGTTGAGTACAATGCTCTGTGTGGAAATGCTTTGCAAACTCAGTGTTAAAAATGAATGACCATTGTGGAAAACAGGCTGTGTGTCTGTAAAGGTTCAAATCCAACATCTGTAGCTGTATTCTCAGGCCCTATCCTGGGTTTTAGAACAAAATTGGTTGATATATTGGTAAGTTTGTTTAAATATGAGCATGAGGTTGTCTTCCATTTTTCACATGAGGTATTTTGTGTATGGAACCAAAAATGCCTATGTAGGCAGATAACGTAAAAGGACACAAATATTTGGGTTTCTTTTCATTTGATTCTGTGATTGGGGAAGCCATAGTTATGGTCAATTTCTAATTATCTGCATATAGATTAATTCAGTGGGGATACACCAAAGGCAGCTCTCCCTATTATCTTTTTCCTGACAAGATTCTCTCCTCTGCTCATTTTTAAATTCCCTCTTTTAAGGTGTGGCTAGTGGAACACAAGGGAAGCCTTTTAAACATGTTAAATTACCCTTGTTTTACTTACCCTCTTCCTCCTTAGGGAAGGTTGGAACACAGAGAGCTACGTCACAGGTAGAGACAAGTGTTTGACTTCCATCTTAGGAGGTTCTCTGCAGGAGGAGCTGGGAAGAATTGCAAAAGGAACCATTGTCAGGAAGCTAAGTTGCTTGAAATGATCTGCCTCTCTCCTCGAATCAGGCACCTTGCTCAAAGTATATTGAAGGTCTGTCAATTTTGTGAATCTGAGCACCCATGATGAATGAGAAGTGTGGAAGTCCATGATGATAAGTTGGGAATTATTCAGGGTACTCTTTCACTCACCATGTCTTGCCCAACATTTTATTTTATTATTATTATTTCTTTTAATGTGTATTTATTTTTGAGAGAGAAACAGAACGTGAGCGGGGGAGGGGCAGAGAGAGGGGAGACACAGAATCCGAAGCAGGCTCCAGGCTCTGAGCTGTCAGCACAGAGCCCGATGCGGGGCTCGAACTCACGAACCGTGAGATCATGACCTGAGCTGAAGTGGGATGCTTAACCGACTGAGCCACTGAGGCACCCCAACATTTTCTTTAAGGAGTCTGGTTTCTTCCCTTCTCCCAGTTGTATTGGCACTGACCTCTCTGTCAAAGTACCCAGGTCTGCGCTATGACTTTATCCTTCAGAAGGTATTTCCGTGTAAGGCAAAATCCTGACTTCCATGCAGACATAAAATGAACATGTGTTTGGATTTTATTTTACTCATCAATCAATGAGGAAAGCAGGCAGATGTTACAGCCAGTTCAAAAGAGAATCTGAAGGATAGGCTCATTGGTAATATCAGGAATATTGAAATGAATGTACACATGGAAGCAAAATTGTTATCCCCTGTTTGAAGGGGTTGATTTGGGGGACGGGACGTCACTCAGAAAGCTTCTGGACAGGACAGAATTTGCACGTGTTTACACAAGAATCATTCTGCATTGCTGTCACATAACTTACAGAGTTGTACAGTACTCCCACAGAGCCAGAATCCGATAATTCAGAGGACTGGCCCCTAGGGTAGACGGTAAATGCATAGTTTTCCTTTGAGGTACGACATTTTCCTCTGTGAGTGGCAAGTCACATTGTGGTTGACTTTGGCCGCCTCCACCAGATTAAACTTCCATAAATACTGTTGTATTGGACACCTGGCTGGCTCAGTCAGTAGGGCATATGACTCTTTATCTTGGGGTCAACTCTTGATCTCAGGGTCGACTCTTGATCTCAGGGTCAACTCTTGATCTCAGGATCATGAGCTTGAGCTCCACATTGGGAGTAGAGATTACTCTAAAAAAACACTGCTTTTATAATCTGATTCATCTTTCCTGTCACTGATTGTGTCTAGTCTGAACCCTTGCCAGTCATCAGGTTCTTTGTAATCTCTTACATCTCCGGTATCACATGCCAGCTCTCTCCAAACATGAACCCTACTTTAGTCAGACCATGTTCTTCCCTCCACATGTGCACATGATTAATTCCTCAGCCAAGCCTTATGAGGAATCTCTCCTTTTTAACCTATTCACTCCCTTGTTCAAGGCAAGTGCATCTCAGCTTTGTTGAACCTTGCCTCTTATGACATCCTGTTGGGTATATGGATCATGCCAAACTACCCACCACATAGTTATCTGCTGTTTTCTATTTTGGGGGGAACACTTCATGTTTGTTGAATCCAGCTTGATGGAAAACTCTTCTTTGTTTTGGTTATATCTCACCCTGCCTAACACCACTATGAGCATATAAAACTACCCATTCTATACTTACCGATCTGTAATTATCCTGTCCTTGGTTATTATACATTTGTATGACTAAAACAAGAATTGAATACATGGGGAGAAATGGAGGAAATTTTCATTTCTTGAAGTTGTTCCAAGATTCAACAGACTTTTTCTGAATCTTAACCCTAACAAAACAAAACAAAACACCTTCCCCAGGATATTCCAAAGCTTTGGTCATGGGTCTGCCTTGATTGATCGCTTGGATTGCCACGAGCAGACTTGATATTTCATCGTTAAGCCCCTTCAGAGTAATTGCTCAAGGTAACGATAAACCACAAAATTACTTTTTATATTACGTCCAAAAGCAGTCATCCAATTTGGAGGGTGAAAAGTTAGCTTCAATTGGTACACAGTGAAGTGAGTTTGAACTCTGTGCATGATGCGAGCGTGTACCTGAGGCTTTATTGTCTAGGTTCACAGTGGGAGACCTGCTTTCCAGGCTGCTGTGGCCCTGGCAGAATGGCCGTTGCTACCAGTTCTAGAATGGGCTACAGCAGATAAGAAGATCCGATTTTCTCTCCGTTCATGAAGGCAGAGATTTTTGTCTGTTTTATTCACTTGGGTCTCCGCATGCCTGCAGCATGCCTGAGCGTCTGGCATATTTTTGACGCTCAAAAAAATATTTGTTTTGAACGAACAAATGCTTGTTTTTCATTCTCTAATCACTGTAACATATTTATAGCTTCAGAGTTTACAGTTTTTGAAAATCTGATTTTGGTGGTGTTCAGTGAAACTGTTTCCCCTAAGAGTTTAAAAACTCAGATAAAAATCCCGCCTGGGTGGCTCAGCCGGTAGGGTTACTGACTTCGGCTCAGGTCATGATCTCGTGGTTCACGAGTTTGAGCCCCACGTCGGGCTCTGTGCTGACAGCTCGGAGCCTGGAGCCCGTTTCAGATTCTGTGTCTCCCTCCCTCCCTGCCCCTCCCCCAGTTGTGCCCTGTCTCTTTCTTTCAAAAATAAATAAACATTAAAAAAATTTAAAACGATCACAGTTTTGTAAGTAATGTCATCAAGAAGGGAAATTAATGCAATTTGAACCAAAATAGGACACGTGTGCATTACATGTTTATATACATTTATATGCCCCACAGACGTTTTAATTGATAGAAACCTGTCTTCTACCTAGAAATGGTTATATTATAACATTTACTAATGTTCTGTTAGATTTTTGTGGCATAGGCTTTTGTTCTTAATCATAGCTAACTAAAACGTCACTTCAAATCATTTACTTATCGAAATGTAGCTTTCACAAAAATTACATTTGGCACACATTAAAGAATAAAATAGTTTCTTGAGACAAAGATGTGTTTTAATGTTGGAGCCCTTTATTGAGTACACTTCCTATTTACACAGAAAACTTGCAAATACCACAGAGTAAAATCCTGCTGATTTTTTGTTTCTTAGTCTACCATCCATATTCACACGGAATGATGATACCTGAAATTATTGTCAGATGCCTTGTCCCTCATCTCACTGAGATGCCAGGTAGCCTTCAGGCAGTTTTCAGTTCAGTGTTTTTCTTCTTGTTTGAAAGGAGCACTTCCCACAGGCCAAATGAGACAACGGATAACCAAGGAAATTTATTTCATGTGTGAGGGCTTCTGGGGGAGAGAATGACCCCGCACAGAAATCTGCCTTCAAAACAGCAAGCGCTTTATCGATCCCCATTTGTTGAAAAACAGGGTCTCTGAGCCAGATCCCAGCAGTTAGGTAAGAAGGCCCTTGGGGCGCCTGGGTGGCTCGGTCGGTTGAGCATCCGACTTCGGCTCAGGTCACGATCTCACGGTCCGTGGGTTCGAGCCCCGCGTCGGGCTCTGGGCTGACAGCTCAGAGCCTGGAGCCTGCTTCCGATTCTGTGTCTCCCTCTCTCTCTGCCCCTCCCCCGTTCATGCTCTGTCTCTCTCTGTCTCAAAAATAAATAAACGTTTAAAAAAAATTTTTTTAAAAAAAGAAGGCCCTTGGGAGCAAGTAGAAATGGTCAATCGGCTCTCCAGAGGCGTAGAAACTTATTACGGAAACTTATTACTAACCGCGTTAGTGCAGATAGACTGTCTTCAAAATAGAAAATTTACCAGGACAGTTTCTCCCCGTGGCCAGCTTGATAAAGAAGTCTAAAGCTTCTCTGTGTGCTGACACTTACACACAGCTGTGTGCTGACAGCTTAAAGCCCGGAGCCTGCTTCAGATTCTGTGTCTCCTTCTCTCTCTGCTCCTTCCCTTCTCGTGCTCTGTCTCTCTCAATCTCTCTCTCTCTCTCAAAAATAAACAAACATTAGAAAGGATTTGGAAACCGAAGAATCCAAGCTGGACCAGCAAGCTGAGCCCACATCAGTTTGCAACAAATCATAAAGGCAACACTCCCGCCCCACTGCGTTTTATTGGGAGACTTTACAATGTGCTGGACACTTATTCACATCCCCTTCTTTCTCCCCCCCCCCCCCCATAAAAACTGATACTGTAGGTGTCGCTACTTGTATTGGATAATGGGCAGTTAGCCGCAGTTGCCTTTTTTCCCTCCACTGCTGTTTTCTCTGACAGAGCGGAGACCCTCAAATATTTGTTGAATGAATCCTCATTTTGTGAATGAGGAAACCAAGATTCGGTCATTTGTCCAAGACCAGGCATCAGCTAATTAGCCCAACTACTCAGTATAAAATCCATCATTCAGGGGCTCCTGGGACTCGGTCAGTTGAGTGTCCAACTCTTGGTTTTGGCTCAGGATGTGATCTCACGGCTGTGGAATCAAGCCCCGTGTCTGACTCTGCCGGGCATGGAGCCTGCTTAGGATTCTCTCTCTCTTTCTCCCTCTGTGCCGCCCCCCCCCCCCCCCCCCCCCCCCCCCCCCCCCCCC